>NW_008667742.1:31879-65686 GCF_000695815.1 Acanthisitta chloris
GGAGTATGGGCATCCTGGCTCTGCTCAGCTCTGCTTCCATTTGCCAAGCTGGCACATAACCATGCCCCTTGGCACACCAGCAGCATCCTGGCCTGGCACTTCAGCCATGCCTGGGGGTGTTTTGGCAGACTCAGTGCCTGTGGGAGCAGCAGGCTGTGTCTGAGGAAGCACAAGGCATTCCCACAGGGGAAAAAAAAACAACTCCTGCGCCCCAGGATTTTATGGCATGCACTTCATGTGTCAGTGGCAGCCTAAAACTTGAAAGCCTGTGTTAAAAGTGAAAGAGGAATCACTTCAAAAACTTGCCTTGGCAGATTGAACCTCAAGGGTTTGAGAGTGTGTTAGGGCAATACAGAACATGACCTTTAGCTGAGACTATGTCACCACTGCCCTGCTTGGGAAATTTGGAGTCTGGAGCAAGCAAGCTGCAAGATCCCATGATCCCATTGCTCACACTGGACATTTTCCACGCTGCATTGTTCCCAAAGAAGGCAATAGGAAAAGGCAAGTCCAGCTGTGCCCAGCTGTGACGTATGAAAGGAAGGCAATGACCCCCAATCCACCCCATATAATCCTTTCTACAGAATAACCAGGAACTGAAGTGTATAATCAGATTTTCCTCATGTTTGCATTTGCCATGTAGAAACACACATCACTGGTGGTGTTCTGTGTATCCTCAGCATCCATGTTGATACAACAGCAGTCAGCTGTGGTTTGGGCTCTTGGACAGACAGGCACGTAGAGCAGGGAAGCTGGTGCAAAGCAGACTCGAGGGCTTTGCTTCATTGCATCATTTACTAAGGAATGTCAACAGCAAGGAGGAAAATAAAGCCCTGGACCACAGAGGGAATGCTTTAAAGAGCTTCCTACTATGCAGTAAAAAAGATGGGAAAATGCCCAGCTAACTTGTCCTTCCCAGTACAACTGTTTTCTTGCAAAACTCCAACAGATGTGCTGTCCCTTGCAGCCAGTTCAAAACCAAGGAATTCCAGGCTGTCTATGTCATGCTTTCTAGCACAGTGGCTTGCCACAGCATATGCAGGGGATAGACCAGGATTTACCCTGAAAGGCTCTCCTGGAGTGCCTGGAATGGCACAGCTCCTATCCCACAGCCCCTGCCTCCTCCGCAGCCATGGGTGGAGCCAAGGAGCAGCATCCCTCTGGGCCATGACATTCCTTCCAGCTTCTGACACCTCGGGAGTACCTCCCAGCTGAGTGTCTCACTCCATGTGCGTGGGAGAGAAAAATGCTTACGGGACATGCGCCGTGTAGCAGGAGGATTTCAGCAGCAGAGGTGGAAGGTCACACGAGGGACGTGGAGGTGGGAAACCTTCCTGCACTCTCCCACTCCTTCTGCCATGTCATCCCATGGCAAGGGGCAGTGTGAGAAGCTGGTCCCCATCTTCTGCCTGTTGACAAACCCAGTCTAACTGGATAATGTTTCCACATAACGACTGGGTATGTCCTACTTCTGCTTATTGGTGGTCAGGAGTTGTGTAAGAGCAATGACTGACCTAAAAAGCCCCTCCTGACATATCCTCACCTGATTGTGCTTATGAGAAAACCCTCCCACAACACTTGTACAAAAGGGATGACATTGTTGCTTCTCCAAGGCAATGCTGTCATGCTAAGATGAGCCCCACATCCCTCTGCCTTCCTTCCAACCCTGCTGTTCTCAGCCATCACAACCACCAGTGCTTGAATTTATTGGATGGCCACAGGTTCACCCTGGTGTAGTACAAATCTCTACACCACTAGCACTTCCTGCTTTCACCATTCCCTCAGCCTGGCCCAGGCTGTTGGCTGGCAGAAGCAGTTTGTTCCCCATGCAGCCCTGAGTGCTGGAGGGTGCAGGACAGCCACAGCAAAGCCCAACGGGGAACCACTACAGAGTATGTGCCAGCAACCAACAGCCACAGCAGCAGCACAGGGGAAGAATGAAATGCCAAGCTGGGAAATTACAACCAGTGCTGAAAGTGCTCAGCACCAGCTACAAGCTATCCATGCTGTACCTCTCTACACATGATGTCTCTGGTGGGAGAGCCCAGGTGACCCAGCAAAACACCAAGCAGGAAGGAAGTGATAAGTTCAAGAGCAGCAAATTCACACACTGATTCCTCCTCTCCTCGCAGCTGAAGGATGCTCTGTGCTTTCTTTTTCCATGGGGAATCTCACAGGATTCAGCTGAAATGGTGCAGATAAAATATTAACCATTCTGAACACAGTGAACAAAAATCACTGGGAAACTCTTAGAAAACATGTGAAATGGCCTTTGAATGCTCAATTACTTTTTCTCTATACTCACTGCAAGCTTCAAAACTTCAAAACTAAAAACACAGCCACAGAATTATAGAACTATAGAATCATTTAGGTTGGACAGGACCTCCAAGATTAAGTCCAACTGTTCTTCCAGCACTGCCCAGGACACCACTAAATCATGTCTCCATTTACATGGCTTTTAAATCCCTCCAGGGATGGTGATACCACCACTGCCTTGGGCAGCCTGTGCCAGTGCATAATCACCTTTTGGGCAAAGAAATTTTCCCTAATACACAACCTAAACTTCCCCTGGCACAGCTTGAGGTCATTTCTTCTTGTCCTATCACTTTTTTCCTGGGAGAAGAGATCAACTCCCACTTGGCTGCACCTCCTGTCAGGGAGCTGTAGAGAGCAAAAAGGTCCCTCCTGAGCCTCCTTTTCTCCAGGTTGAGAAAAGGAGGCTGCCTCAGCCAATTCTCATCAGACTTGTGCTCCAGATCCTTCCCAGTTCCATTACCCTTCCCTGGACACACTCTAGCCCCTCAATGCCCTTCTTAGTTAGGGGCCCAAAACTGAACACAGCCATTACCTGATGAAGGCAAGGAATGATACTAAGCATTTTCCATGCCAAAATAGCAATCATTCCATCCCTGTGTATACTACTTTATCCCCACTACAGGTACAATTCAGCCAGTCCTCAGACAAAACGCCCTCACACACATCAGGCACAACATAAAGAGCAAAAGGCACTTCAGAGGGAAGAGAAAACTCAGCAGCACAGTGGTGACATGCCCCAGTGACAAGCTGTTTCTTTGGATCCCTATCTCCTTTCATGCTTTTTCTTCTCTGTAGAAATATCTCTAAGCCCCATATATGTAACTATAGAGCGAAAGATGTCCCCTCTTCAAAGCTCGTTAAGCTGCAGCAATGAGCTGGATTGGTAAGCCCTGCAGATATCTCTGATCAGTAGAAACTAGTCAAGGATCACAGGCTGGGACATGTCTGACATGAGCAGGAGAATTTGCACAACAGACAGGGCTGAGCTGAGGACAAATGGAAAGAAGCAGAAGACATATGAAGAGTGCCAGAATATGACATGATATGACATGACCAACAGCCAAGAGGGACTGTCCCTGCCTGTGCCCTGCCTGCAACAATCCAGCTCCCTTCATGGGAAAGATGAGACCATGGTGCCCTGCAGCCAGGGGATGGCTGGGAAACATCCCTCTGTGGCACAGCTGAGGGCACCAGCAGGGCAGAAACCCAGTGCTGGGTTTCTTCTGGCAGGTGTACAGCTGCCTCACTGAGCCACCTTGGGAGAGTCACCTCCTGGCAAATGACAGGTATGTTATGTGTCAGGTGCTCTTGTGCTCTAGAGATGGAAAAGAAATTTCTTCTCCCTTTCTTGGGATTCTCAAGAACAAATTCTCAGCTTGGCCTCATGAGCCAGGTGTAGATCATGAGCCTGTTTCTGACTCATCTCAAGAGTTCAGCTCCTGCTATCCTAGCCTTCAGCTACTCATCCTCTTCCAGCCAAAGGTTTGCAGGTCACACACCACTGCAAGATGTCTGAGGCAAATAAAAGCTCTTAGAAGCAGTTTTAACTCAGAACTGACTTCACTGGAAATCATTGGAAAATAAAATAAACCCCTGAGTGTTTGCTGGAGTACAGATTGGAGATATCTGTGTCTGTCTCCTTGCCAGGTCCATGCCTTGAATATATATTAAGCATTTTGCAGCACTCACAGTGAAGAGAAAGTTAAGTCTGACACTCATGGTCAAAATATTTGCATCTGGTTTTTAGTTTTCTGCCCTAGAATATGCAACTGGGACCCCAAGGAAAAAAAAAATGTGTAAAAATCACATCTCTACACAGCACTTCCACAGAAATACAAGCTTTTTTACTTGATGACAAATGGAACCACACCTACCCTGAAATCAGTTCTGAGTACTGCGAAAGCAGAGAACAGTCCTTGTCCTCAAGGTTTTACAGTCTAAATGAAAACAAACACTAAATTAAAGAAGGAAGGGAAGTCACTAGTCTGAGATCTCAAAGGAACATGCCTTGGCTTGGGTTAGAGCACATGTCCTTTGATGCTTTACCAGAGAATGTCTGGTGGATGAGAGGTTGAACATGAGCCAACAGTGTGCACTACCAGGCCAGAAACCAACTGTGCCCTGTGCTCATGCCCACAGCGTGGGCAGCAGGTGAGGGAGGGGATTCTGCCCCTCTGCTCTGCTCTTCTCTGGCGGTACCTGCAGTGCTGCATCCAGCCCTGGTTCCCAGCACAGGAAGGATAAGGACCTGTTGGTGCAGTTCCAGAGGAGGCCACCGAGATGATTAGAGGAGCACTTCTGCTATGAGGAAAGGCTGAGAGAGCTGGGATTGCTCAGGAGAAGAGAAGGTTTCAGGGTGACCTAATCGTGGCCTTTCAGGACCTGAAGGAGCCAACAGGAAAGATGGAGAGAGACTATTTACAAGGGCCTGGAGTGACAGGACAAGGGGGAATGGCTTCACACTGACAGAGAGTCAATTTAGATTGGATGTTAGAAAGAAATTCCTTCCTGTGAAAGTGATGAGACACTGGCACAGGTTGCCCAGAGAAGCTGTGACTGCTCCATCCCTGGGAGTGTTTAAGACCAGGTTGGACAGGGCTTGGAACAACCTGGTCTAGTGGAAGGTGTTCCTGCCACAGGATGATCTTTAAGGTCCCTTCCAATCCAGACCAGTCTGAGATTCTGTGATTTACCAGCTCTCTTGTTCCATCTCCCCAAACCAGACTGTTTTTCACTATTTTTTGCTTATTCTATTTCCCTGGGCTATTCTGTGTCCAGTCTGCTGGCAAGGATTCCATCCACACTGCCAACAGCCTCAGTCATCCTCACTAACCAAATCAGATGTTCTGCTCAGAGCATGACTTTAGCTCTCTAGGGTATCAAGAGCTGCACTGGACTATTGTAATGGGAAAATTTCTGGCAATGTTATTGAAGTGGCAAGAGCTGACTGAGTTTTTAGGGGAGAGGAGGAGACATTACAGATATTCTGGGACATGAGAAATCAGTTTTCTTTCTTTGAAGTCATTTTTCAGTAACCCAAACCTGAAACATTTTTCATGGGGAGGTGGGGGGAAACCAAACCTTGTTGCTCTCTCACTAAAAAAAATTATTAAGTTTCCAGCCCGTTTCTCTACCCAGGGAAAAAAAGGAGAAGTTTCTGCACACCACTGTGTGCACGTATACATCAAAGAAAGTTTCAGTTTTGATGAGAACTTTCCTGGGGGAAAAAAATCCAATTTCAACAGTCTGGGTAAGTCTAAATGGCAACATCTCTATGAACAGGTCCTGCCAACACTTCCTAAGTGGGTGGCTTTCCCTTCTGGAGGGTGGGCTGCTGCAGAGGGGCAGGGAGCAGGCATGGAATAGCCTTTCCCAGGAGATAGCAGCCCCTTCCAGCTGGGCATCAGCTGCTGACTGAGCTTGTTCCCCTGAGATCTGTTGCTGAGCAGCTCCAGAGGTTGCCCATAAGCAGCAGCTCTTGTCATCAGCGATAGCAGCTGCTCATAAAGTAACATGACACCTTTTTTTTTTTTTTCAAGTGCAATAAAGTCCCAGCTTTTCCAAGCAGCAATAACAGACTTCCACGAGAGCACATTAAACCGATTTCAGAGAAGACAAAACCCCACAGTAGAAAAACATCCTATTTCAGGCCTGACCCTTGACTGATGCTCCATATGGAGCAACCTGAAGCCTGATGTGAATTCTGCCAAACCACAGGCACAAAGCAACACTTCAGAGAACCAGAGCCCTTCTTTGGGGTCACTTGTCATCCTCTCACCTTCCCTAAAAGCCTCTTCCCATTTCTCCGAGCAAGAACAAACCGCTGGGCGGTGAGCACTGCCCGCTCAGCATTGCCGCTCAGCTCTCCCCCTCTGCTTCTTTCACTCCCATTGGTTTCATGTTCCCTCTGCCATGCGGAAAAGCTTTCATGCTTATCCAGCCCAGCAGCAAGGCTTATCCTGGTTCCACCCACTGGGACTTTCCTAGCTTCCTTCTGCACAGTGAAGGGGGGGCAAAAAGGAAAAAAAAAGGCTCAGAGAGGCAGGAGCAGGAGGCTCGGGGAGAGCGGTGCTCCCGTTCCCTGAGCTGGGTTTCTATTGTAGGCGGTGCATTCCTCGGGAGGGAGGGGGTGTGTGCTGCGGTGCCTTCCCACACTCGGGACAGCTCTTATTTAATGGGGGTCTCCATGCAGGGCAGAGGCCAGAAGAGATTTTGCAGCTCGCAGCTGCCGTCGGGGAAGAGCAGCAGCTCCTTTGGCAGGCGCTGGCATGGAACGAGTGGTGGAGATAAACCCAGAGGCAGCAACTCCTGGGATCAGCCAAATCTACGGGATGCACCTCCGGGAGGATCTGAGGAGGATGAGATGCACTGTGCTGCTCTGCCTGCTCTCCGTGCTGCTGCTGATGCTGCCCACTGCCTACCTGTTGGTTGGAAACCTCAGAGCCCCCAACTCCTGTGCCAGCCAGGTAAGAGTTTGCCACCTGCTCTGTGCCCTCCTGCCACGCTGCGAGGAGGAGTGTGCTGCATCCCCACGGTGCTTGGTTTGCTTCTTTGAATGCTCTTTCTGGATTTCTCATGGTTAAGGTAATGTGTGAAACTTACTCTTATAGTCCTTCTGTCTTATGCTAAGAAAATCTGCCCAGGATAAAGCTTATTATTGCTCCAGCTTTTTAACTAACGGTTGCTGTTCCTCTTGACTGAATTTCACAGGACAATGCACAACTTTAAAACTTTTAATGATATGCTGCAGGATATGCTTTTTTAAAAAAAAAAATCACTGGTGGATTTTTTTTTTCCTGCCAAATTTGGATACTATGGCTTATTTTCCTCCATTCTTTGATTCAAATCTGAGACTTCCTCTCCCCAGTGTCTGATTCCACCAACTGCTGCTGACCATGCTGCTGATGTCAGTGCCTCTCATCCATCACTGGGCTGACAGGGACAGCTTTCGTGTTATATTAATGCAAACTTCTGCAGAGATCACATTGGAGACAATTAAGGAGTCTGACCCTAAATTTTACATTTTATTTTTAACTCCCCATTGAAACTTGCTCTAGATCTAGGGATGTTCTCAGCTCTTCTCCCTTGACCACCAGCTGCACTCACTTTATGCTCCTAGCCAGACAAGCTTCTGCTTTGACTGTTTCTAACATTCTTCTATGCTGCTCCATTCCTTCTGGTGCCAGACTGCAAGTGCATATTTCTCTGGTAGACTATGAATCCAGCAGGACTACCCCATGCTAGAAAAAAGTTTTTTACTGTAAGAGTGGTGAGACTCTGGCACAGGCTGCCCAGAGAAGTGGTGGCTGGCAGTGTTCAAAGCCAGGATGAGGCCTTGAGCATCCTAGTCTAGTGAGGTGGTGTCCCTGCCCATGGCAGAGAGAGTTGTGACTACCTGATCTGTAAGGTCCATTCCAACCCCTAAAATTCTATGTTTCTATGATTCTATGCTAGAAGGATACAACATTACATACAGGTCTGAAAAAATAAGGTTTCATTTTAACTCCAGCTCTGAAATTCCCTGTTCGTTACCAGCTTACTTAGGAAGGGAAAGCAAGGCACAAGAAAGCAGGGGTTAGGCAGTGGCTTGGAAGGCATCTTTGGAGCCTCACACACGTTTAGCCTACGGATGTTTGGAGCGTGAGAGCTGTATCCATGGCTGCGCGTGCGCGAGCGCTAGCCCCTGTATGACCTCGAGTCTGCATCGCTGGTGGCTTGTGCCCACGCTGCTGGGTGCAGCAGAGCCTGTCTTAGCTGCCTCTGCTTTCATGTCATACCTCAGGCTGTTAAATCTGCCAACTCCTTGCGTGTGTGTAGCGTGGAACTGCGCTGACCCTCTCACTGCTGTCGAAGGTGGACTGGGCTTTGGTTGCGTCCTGCGAGGTTGGACAGAGCAGAATGGTTAGTCTTGACGTAATCTTTGAATGAATAATGAAGTGTTAGCTTGTTTGAGTAGTCTAATGTGTTCCTGGCTCTTGGTCCTCTTGGAGGAGAAAAGTGGGTTTGGCTCCTTTAGAGGAAAAGCAGAACATAAGCCATCGGAATTGCTCTAGCCTGGGCTACCCTAGTGTGTATTCCAATGTGTGTGCATATGAGCTCATAGTGTTCCCACAATGATGTAATGAGGTGATCAGATAAGTTACAGTCCCAGTGAGGAAGAGGAAAGTCACAAGGGCTGGCTGGGTGCCTACAGGGCTGTGCTGAGCCCCGTGGGAGGAACTGCAGCTGCATCTCCACTGGATCCTGCCTCTCTGGGGTTTTCATTCATTCAGCTGCTCTCTGGCTGTACCATCAGTGTTGTCCAGCAAGAAAGCATAGATGGGTGGATTTGCCTGCTCATGTGGCTTTCTGTGAACCCCCAAAGAGGTGTGTCATGGTCTGAGCCCAGGGGCTCAGTCACAGAATCAGTTAGGTTGGAAGGGACCACCGTGGGTCGTCTGGTCCAACCTCTCTATTCAAGCAGAGCCATCCCAGAGCTCATGGCTCAGGGTTGTGTCCAGACAGTTCTGGAATACACAGCGAGGGAGAATCCATGACCTCTCTGGGCAATCTGTTCAGTGCTCAGTGACTGCACAGTAATTCTTCCTTGTATTCAGGTGGAACTTTCTGTGCATCAGATTCTGCCTGTTCCCTCTTGTTCTTTTGGTTTCCACCACTGAGTAGAGTCTGATCCATCATCTTGGCACTTCCTGTCCATGTGCTTTAATCCATTAATGAGGTCCCTCTCAGTTGTCTCTTCTCGAGACTGAACAGGCCCAACTCCCTCAGCCTTTGCTCATCAGTGAGGTGCTCCAGTCCCTTCAGTATCACCATTGCCCTCCTGCATGCAGCTCTGCATGGCTATAGGCTGTTAAATCCATGGGAATGTTTCGGGCCATAAAGGCTCTCAGGAAATTGTCCTTTTGCATTTCCTCCTGCATTCAGAGTGTTAGAACTGGAGTGCTAAATGATTCCTTCCTCTTGGGCCCCATTGATAGCCCAAATCAGGAGGTCTATTGGGACCAGTATCTGTGTCAGAGTTCTCTGTGGCACTGGTTTTGGGGTATGGATGTCCTGGGCATACTGGGACAAGTGAGCAAACCCATGTTTGTACCAGATGAGTATTGGCTTGCTGACCCTTGCAGCAGAGTCACTGGAGGAGTCTTGTCCCAGGACCAGAGCTCAGCCCACACATGCTGGATTGTCACCTTCTCATGCTCTGGGGACAATCCTGGGAGGAGGGAGGGACTCAGCAGGTGAGAAGCAGATGTAGTAAATTCCTGAGAGAGTCCTTCCTGGAGCAAGGAGCAGGAGAGACTGGGAAGGTTTGTGCAACAGGGGTGTGCCACTTGGAACATTGACTCTGGGGTGAGGCACTTCATTCATCTCTGCTTCTGTGTGGGTGCACATGGTGTCATGTCTTGCCTCTGGAGGGGTGCAAGCTTCCCTCTTCCTTTGGAAATGTCCCCTTCAGGAAAAATGTAGGGCAAGTTATCCCATTATAGCAACATATCTGAGCCACCAGTTTTTTGCCTGTCATGGTATATTGAGTCATGAATAATTCTAGTCTGATGATGGTTTTCCTGGACACTTTCCAGGCTCTCACACTGCTCCTTTTGGAATGAGAAATCACTTTCTTTTGTGCTTCAAAGGTGAGGAAATAGGGTTCTTTAAACAACACCACATGGCTTGAGTTATTAGCAGGAAATATATAAAAAGGCTCTAGTGATGCCCTTCCACAGGAAGGTTCAGGATTACTGTGCATCCTTCCTCAAAGGGAAGACAAATTTCAGTCTGAGTTGCCAAATCTACCAAGGGAATGGCATGGTAGCCAGGAAAGCATTTCTGGCTGCCTCAGCAACCTGCTCAGCTGGCTCAGGAAAGCAGAACATCAAGTCCTGTAGCCTGCAGATGTTGGTATTGGGGCTTATTTTCATGGCATCCTTGGCATGTCAGGACTATAAACAGCACAAAGAGAAATTCCAAAGCCTGTCCAAAGGGTTGCACATGAACCTGTCTGTGTGCCATGTCTGTGCCATGCCAGCTTTGCAATGCAGAAAGGAGCTGTGGCAGTGCAGGAGGGACTTAAAAGTCCCAGAGGCTCCACCTTGATCCTGCTGCAAAGGATGAAGTCAGTAAGCTGGCAGCAAAGCTCCAAAAAGATCTGCCCTCATGGCCTGCCCATGAGGAAAAGAGAACCTGAAATGGCTTTATGATATGTAGGGAAGGAGAAATGCCTGGGGAGGAGCAGCAAGCATTGCACCTGGATGGGCCCAGGTGTTGGGATTCCCATGCCAAAAGGCAGCAGCAGTAAAAGTGACAGGCCACTGCTGCTGGCTGCACATGGTCCTTATGGGCCCTGAAGTCAGTGAGCACATGCCCTGGGGACAGACTTCTACTGGGCACTATTGTCCAGGCCCCTACCAAAAATGCCCAGCCCAGGCCAAGCAGCATCCCTGGAGCTAGCAAAATTGGGGTTGAATGTCCCATGTATGACATGCAGTGTCTCTGCCTGTGAAATAGTGTCTTGTGCTAAAAATAGAGTGGATGGAGGTCCTGGGGATGTTTTGCTTATTAATCCCTCTTCCTGCAGTGCCAACTGCTTTCCCCACACAGTTCTCCATGAGATACCCCTGGCCCTGCCCAGAGGTACAAGAGACAAAGCACATGGTCAGGGGATGTCCAGCCCTTCTTTTTGGCTTTAGCAATATCTGGATATAAATGCATTGGGATTTGGAGACATTCTTGGTACCAAAACCAGCTAGAAATGTTTTGGATCCTGCAGTCTTCAGGGTAATGAGAGCTGGCTGTCCAGGGTGTGTGTGAGTCAGCTGTAAGGTGGGATTTTCAACCTCACTCAGTGTTGGTTGGTCTCTCCACAGTAAGCAAAGGGAAATTTGGAACAAGGCTATGAACTTTTCAGAATCACAGCTAAGCAATCGAGGCAAAGAGAGAAAGGCACTAATTGTGGAAATGATCTCTGTTGTCTCATGGTGCTTAGCTGTCCCTCACCATCAATGTACAACATCTGTGCCTATTTAGGACAAGTATTACTAACACCTTGTCATTATGTAGCATTATCTAGTGCTAACATATTTTCTATGGGAGATTGAGATTTGCATACTTATCAAATAGCACAATTAGGGAAACAAAGAACAAAACCCAAAATCTTTGCCAAGTGACAGAATAACTTGGCACCTTGCAGCATCCTGATCTATCTGCTGTCCTTTAACATCTAGGAATGCTGCTCCTGCACCTGGAGTTTCTATCAGGAATTCTTTGGAAATAAGTAAATCTAGGTTTAACCAAAATAATGTTGTTGTTTTTTATGAAGAAGCACAGTTCTTCTTGCTGTCCTTCCCACTCTCCTGTCACCTCTGTTTGTATTACGACATCCAAGTTTATATAAAGAACTTCAGCAGAAATCAGGTTTCAAGTATGTAAAGAGTTCCAGAGAAGTTACATACTTAAATGTAGGTCTGGGATTGGTTTGTAGCTTGTTGCAGTACGTAGGATTGTTAAAATGTCACTTGCTAAATACATAGGAAGTGTCACATAAATAATGGTGTAAATATAAGCACAGATCTGGCTGCAAGCAATGGGAGTGTGCAAGGGAAATCCTCAATGCTGATTTTGTGCTTCCCTTGGGAGGAAGAGCAAAGTCACCTGGCTGTGTCTGTGTCACAGCAACAGGACAGTTATGTTTGGACACCACAACAAGTAGACAGGACCTTGAATAAAGTCCTTAGACATAATGAAAGGCCCAGACATCTCACTCTGACTGTGCAGCACTGACTCTCCCTCAGCCCTGCACTGAGTTGTCACACCACTACCTCTGCCAGTTGGCATTTCCAGCAGAGCAGCTGGGGCTGAGCTATATATGTGTGTACAGGTAGGCAAGGGAGGAAAAAGAGGAGAATTATCCCTACTGTTTTCCTTCTCCATTTCCCCCCCACACCCTAGAGCAACTATTTCAGAAATGACTGTTCTCTGCAGCAGCACATGGATGTTTACTTCTAGTAAAACATTAAAACATCTTTGGGCTTACTAGAGTAGCCAGCAGTCTCCAAACTCAGGCAGCCTGACTCTTCTGACACAAATATTCTCCTTCCCCCAACCAATATAAGTTCTCTGTCTTCTCCTTCTCCTGCGGTATTTGAAGCTGTGTACACACAGCCACCTGGACACAGCTTCAACATCTACATACTAATAGTGTTTCAGCCTGTTTATTAAGCAGAGAGCCTCAAATCCTTTGCTGCGAGCTGAGCAGTGGCAGTTTAGTCAATGTGGTTTTGGTAGCTGTTCATAAAATACACCAAACCAGCCCAGTGTGCTCCTGACAAACGTGTGATGGCTGTTCCTGACAGCCCTGACAGTCAGCCCTGAGCTGTCTGCACAGTCCACACTGTCTGCTCTCTGGCACCAACCTGCCATGAGCTGTGCCCTGGGGACAGCACCAGGGCTGCTCCTCACACCTCAGGGAGGCTGGATCCAGACTCAGCATCCTACAGCATCCTCCCAAGGACTGGCACTTGGTGAGGAGCTGTGAGCCATGCCCAGGTGTGACTCAGAAGGAGCAGCTCTGGTAGGCGTGTGGCAGGTAGACAGCAGCATCTCTTTGAACTGCTAAACAGCAGCAGCACTTGGCAGGGCCCAGGGCCATGCCCTGCTGCCAGGCAAACACGCGATGGCATGAGGGGGTAATGTGGGTGTTCAGCCCTGGAGCAGAACCTAAGAGGTGAGGAAGGATGAACCACCTTGTCTTCACCCAGTGCAGTGTCAGCAAGCTGCTGAGCTCACCCACTGCCAGCTGCACTCTTAATCCTGCTCAGCATCATTCTGCTTCCCCAGGAGGTCACTGAACATTCAAGACAGACCTAAGCAACAGACTTACAGTCTGAAATAACAGAGATGCAGGAAAAAAGCAGGTGTACCTGCTACATGTCAGCTAGCCTCTTTGGTGGCCTTGTGGATGAATCTTTGTGTCTGCAAAGGCTCTGAGCTACTGAGTCTTGAGACAGGGGAGAATTGCTCATGTTGCTCTGCATGGACAGGAGAGTCTCTGAGCAGCAGAGGTGCTCCAGCACTGCTGGATGGAGTCACCATCCCAGAGGAGGGTTAATGATGCCTAATTCACACTGGCCACGCTGCTGGTCCTCTCCCAGTTATGCTTGGCAGCCTCAGACAAAGCTGAGTTTAACACATAACCCACACAGGAGCCCAGATCCTGCTCCTGGTACCCTTTCAGAGATGCAGGAGGTTTCAAACAAACAGCAGAACAGTCTTGCAGTGAAGCAAAAACTTGTCAGGGCTTGTGGTTTTGCATAAAATCTCTAGCTGAACTCCCTAATGTTACTGCAGTGTATTCCATTTGCTGAGATATCTCAAACAAGACCCTGTGGGGAGGTACAGCCTGGAGCCCTGAGCTAACTGCTTGTCCTTTTCTCCTGCAGGTCACAGAACAAATGGGCTCTCGTTTCCTGAAGCAACGGGCAGTAGCTGCTGGTAAGTTTGCCAGTCCTTTCCCCTATTCCCAGCACCTTTGTCAGTGGTGGTTTGGCAATCCCAACAAGCTGTTGGCAGATGTCTCCCCACGTACCCTCTGCTCTCACCACCTTAATCCTTCCTGAGCCAAACAAGCCAGGGCAGACAGAGGCAAAGCTATGTGACAAGATGCAGGGAGATAAGTGGGGCCACAGTAACAGTGTGAGCATTTCTAACCCCAGGGTGTGCAGGTACACACCTCCCCTGCAGCTCTCTGGGATCAGTGTAACTCCCTGAACATGCAAAAGCAGGGATTTGGGAGCCCATGTATGCCACACTCTTATCCATGCATACCATACCTCCCATCAGTTCACCCCCCAGCAGGTCTGACCAGCTAATTTGCAAAGGGATTTTGTTACCTCTGTGGTGTCAATAAATGATCACAGTGAATAACTCCCAACTCAGAACTGTGCAGAAATGGGAAGAGCCAGAACACATTCCTCACTAGCATCAACCACTGCTCAAATCTCATTGACTTAAGAAAAGGTTCTTCCTCCAGAGGCACTGGAACAGCTCCCCAGGGCAGTGGTCACTCCTTGACAGAGCTCTAGGAGTGTTTGGACAATGCTCCCAAGCACATGGTGAGCTTGTTGGGGTGTCCTGTGCAGGGCCAAGACTTGTATCAATGATCCTATGCTCTAGTGGGGAGGTGTCCCTGCCCATGGCAGGAGGGGTTGTGGCTAAATGATCTGTAAGCTCCATTCCAACCCCTAAAATTTTAGGATTCTATGATCCTTGTGGGTCCCTCACAACTCAGGACATTGTGTCATTCTATGGCTTGAACAGCAGCAAATATCCTTATACCTGTTTTTTTCCTTTCCCCCTCAGTTACAGACACACTTTCCAGTGAAGAGAAGCCACGAGCACACCTGACAGGTAATTCTTGTCCATAACTGAAACATTTTCTGTGGATTTTACAGCAGATGCTGTGGTGCAATGACCTTGGTGTATAGAGATCTGATAGGATCAGATGTTGCAGGAAACATAGGGAAAGTAATCCTTGTTTTGCCTCGTTGACCATGACAGATTGACTGCAGCCTGTGTGTGTAGAAAAGGGCCCACAAAGGAGGCAGTTGACAGAAACATCACCACTTTCCAAGCTGTTTCTTTCACTGAATGAGCTGCTCTTATAACTGAACTTAAATAGGTGCCTGATAGCTCAGTGATCTGCTGAATCCCCTAGAAAGGCAGGGGAACAAGCTCAAGCAAGCCCTCATGGAGCAGTGAATAGGCAAGAACTACCAGTTTTGGAGCAAAATCAGGTCAAATAAGGCCAGTGTTAGACCTTATTTTTCTACAAGACCAGACTCAGGCCACACACACAATATGCCCATCAATTCCCCCCCTGTTTTCAGTGAGATTGTCTCTAACACATGTTGGAGCAAGCAAGGGAAGGGTAATGCCAAGCTGAACCCTCCAAGCCTTGATCTTGTGTTAGGAAGGTGCTATTGCAAAGTGCTGTGGCAGGGTGAGCTGCCAAGGCTTTCTGAGGGGTTGCCAAGGCTCTTTGAGGGGCTGCCACTATTTACAAGGTCACCATTTCACTACCTCAGCCTTGAAACTGTCACCACACCAAGGACACTGTCCTGAGCCATCCCCCATCCTCGCCAGCTCCACCCACATGGAAAATTATTACCTGGTATTACCAGAGAAGAGAGAAAAGTTCCTGTTTGGCTCCAGTGTGGATGGAGCCTAGTGCCAAAGGGCTTTCCAGATGGCCTAAGGCAATTTATACCTCTGAAAGTACAGCTCACTGCAGAGGCTTCCCCAACACCAAGTGTGGCCCCAAGGTGCACTTCATAACTCAAAGCATGCAGGAAGTGGTGTGAGCCTTCATGGAAATCCACCTCCAGGGTTCAGTCAATTAGCTCAGGGCTGATGTCTTTCCCAGCATAGTTTTGTTTCCCTAATCCACAAGCTCCTTCCTGATGCACATCCTTGGTGTCTTTCCCTTTGGCATGTGGGTGTCTAGAGCTCCAGAACTGATCTGTCCTCGTCCAAAATCACATCTTTGCTTAAGTGCAGGTTGCAAGAGCAAAAGGACTATGCTAGTATAACTCTCTGTTTCCTCCAAGTCCCCCCATGGCAGAGAGATCCAGCATCTCCTGGTGCAGTGACTCAGAGGAACAGCCTAAGCACTGCTCTGTGGATGGGAACTCCCCAGGGCTGCACAAATGCCCAGTTGCCACAGGGAAGAACCCAACAGTTTTCTTCAAATTTCCTCAGGCCTCCTATTTACAAAAATTCCTTTGCCATCATTCCCAAGCAGCTTCCCTGGCATGGTGCCCATCCTCTGACCTGCTGTTTCAGGCCAGTTGCTGTTGGCCATGGCAAGGAACATGAAAAAGGAGAAAGCTAAAGGGGTTTTCTCTGTCCTTTCTGTGCAGAAAGGCTACACCCACCCTGCTGTGCTATGTAGTCATCAGAGAACCTAATATCCTTGGCCCTTTTTAGCCTAAACATATTTTTGGTGCTGTACCCTGTGACAAGATGTTCCCAAGCTTAACAGCACATGGCAATCAGAAAATATTTCCTATTATTCTAAACTTTGGGCATGAGGAGTTCTTGGGTGCCACCTACTTTTTCCAGAAACCAGGACTGATGCACAGAAAGGGTAAAGGGAATAATTATTCTCCTGATCTTTGTTACTTTCTCCAACCTTTTTGAAAGCAAAGGTGGTAGACCACAAACCCTCACTTGTAGGAAACCTTTTCCAGGTCTCCTCTCTTTTTGTAGTTTTAGGCACATATATTCTGCAAGTGAGAGCAGAGGAGTGAGAGGAATGAGAACCAGCCAGAGTACTTCCCTGGGAATCATAGAATCAGACAGGTTGAAAGAGACCTCCAAGATCATCCAGTCCAACCCTACTGTGGTCACTAGCCCATGGCACTAAGTGCCACATCCAGTCTCAGCTTGAAAACCTCCAGGGATGGTGAATCCACCACCTCCCTGGGCAGCACATTCCAATGTCTGAGCACTCTCTCCATAAAAAATCTCTTCCTAATCTCCAACCTAACCCTCCCCTGGCAGAGCTTGAGTCTGTGCCCTCTTGTCCTGCTGCTGGTTGCCTGGGAGAAGAGACCAACCCCCACCTGACTCCAACCTCCTGTCAGGGAGTTGCAGAGGGTGAGAAGGTCTCCCCTGAGCCTCCTCTTCTCCAGGCTGAACACCCCCAGCTCCCTCAGCCTCTCCTCATGGCACTTGTGCTCCAGTCCCTTCCCCAGCCTCGTTGCTCTTCTCTGGACCTGCTCCAGCCCCTCAATGTCCCTCCTGAGCTGAGGGGCCCAGAACTGAGCACAGGATTCAAGGTGTGGCCTCATGCCACTGACTTTGCAGTAGCAGAATAACTCAATGTTTTGATCTCTGTTCCTTTATGATGACTTTTTCCACCTGCTCTTGGCCTTTTTAACACACACTGAGCATTCTGAACTGATCCAAACTGGCATCAAGGTCTCTCATTGGGTGGTCATAGCCAGTGAGGAATGGCATGAACCATGTGAATACACAGCTCAAACTTTACTCCATCCCCATTCTCTCCTGTGCACTAATGTACACTTAGTGATGACTTCTCCCTGCCCTACCATCATCCCCTCTGTACATGTTTGGCTGCACTTTGGGTCAAGATGTAGACCAGCACCTGCTCCTTCTTGTCTTCAACCCCAATTGGATGAACTGTGTTGCAGAAACCACATCATGCCTGGCCCATGCCTATCATACTGCAATGATATCTGAGCACATTCCTAAATCTGAGTACAGCATCACTTTGTGGTTCCACATGACCTTTTAAGGACCTTATTAAACTCTCAGGGTGTGAACTTGAGCACCAGAGACCCTGCAGCCAAAGGACTTTACAGTACACATGTTACAAGAGCTTTACTACAACAGGAGACTCAGACTCTATCCTCTTGCTGAGACTCAGAGCACAGAGTTCAGGATTAGTCTCTCACATTTGTGAGGGCTGAGAACTGAAGAACCCCTCAATACACCATAAAATATACCCAAAATCTGACAAGCAACAGGGATTCTTCAGTAAGAGGCTAAACCAAAAGGGATTTTGCCAAAGGAGAAGTCATTCTACATGTAAGAGGTGACAGAAATGTATAGTGGGTGGGAAATTTGAAGGAACTGTAGTAATGAATCCCATATTAAAAGCAGATTTACCTCAAGAGTCAGCACAATAGGTGTATTTGCAGGAAGTATAGCTCCATAATTTAGGAAAGAAGGAAATAAATTACAAGTACAAAGTGCAATTGCTGCTAGAAAAGGAACTCTACTATATTCAAAGGCACTTGAACGTGCATTTTGCCTCTTGACCAGTACTGAAAGCACAGGGAAAATTAATTAACTTGAAAATAGAGTGCATCAATAGAGTGAAATTTATCCTAAAAGGGAAGTTATAGCTGTGAACTTGTCTAATTCTAGAAGTTATGGAATAATGGACTTCATTTGAGATCTTTTTAGTGATAAAGAGCACTGAGGGATTGAGTGTCATTGACATCTTAAATACATCATTCTGAAAAGAACAGAGTATTTCACAGGCAGCTTCCCTGCAATTTCCCCCCAAAATTCCTAAAATGGAAAAGAGTCCAGGACATTTTCTGGAAATGATCTGATCTTTCCTATCTCAAACAAGATTTCATCTGCTATGAACCTGTTACTCCAAGCTCTTAAGAACCTTAGAGTGACCCAAAGCTCCTTGAGTTTTTACCAAAACTCAGCCCTAGACACTGAGAGGTAGATGAGGATGAAGGCAGGCCATGAGGACTTTCACTTTCTTTTCTTCCTCTCTCTTTCTCTGTACCAGGCAAAGCTCCATTGCCTCTAAGCCTCCTAGTCCTTATAATACTTCCACAATTCAGCCTGGCTTGCTGCCACCATCCCTGTCTATCATTCCCCTGCCCCCAGAAATACTCTCCTCATGTACTCAGCCTCCTGGGGAAAGATAAGGAAGATCTGATACTTCAGCAGCACTGCCAGGCTGAAAAAAAAAGGCCATTATTTTGTTGTGCTACTCAGAGAATATGCAAAGAATTGCCCTTCTAACACCTTCTTGTCTCCTCGTGGGTTATGTATTGCCAGAAGAGAGAAGGAAATGGGTGCCACTGGGACCTGAGCATGTTCCTTTTTCTGAATCTCATTTCATCCAGGATAAACCTAATGGTTATTGCCAAGGGAATTTCAAAGCCTTCCCTTACCTGCATTCTGTTCGTCTCCCTGTCCATGCTCACACATCCCTTCCCCAGATACTGAATCAAAATCAACTTCAAACTTTAACTCAAGCTCATTACAAAGATCTCACTTCCTAGAAATCAGTTGCCTCAATTTTTCTCAGCATTTATCATTAATTTTCCAGTTTCATTTTAATGCCTGGCAGAACCTTAATAGTTTTTATCCTCTTCCTTTCCACTGCCTCAGCTGTTGCTTCACCACAACAATTTTAAGTGACAGTCAGTAAAGAGCAGAGACAACTTTTGCTTCCCTGCAGGAAAATGAGCAAGTCCTGAGGCTTATTCATCTGGTTGTTGTCTGAGAGAAATGAAAGTGGTGGAGGAGAGGTGAAGGGAATAGGGTAGCAGTTCCCTGAATTCTTCCCTGCAGCCTGGGAAGTATCCTCAGCTTGGATCAGACTGATGGTGGATCCTGGGTTAGAGCTCTGCTTGTCATCAGCTAACCACAAGCCTGGGAAATAGTCTGAAAGAAAGTTGAGGCTGACACCAAGCTTAGTGTTTTGTTTCAGCAAAGCATTACAAGAAAGAGAGATATAAAAATGATTTACATATAATGTGTTGCTTTGAAATTTGGCCTCTTGAAGTACAGTGGGATCTTCTGAGCTTTTGGTAAAATCAAGTGATAGTGATAAACCAAAGGCAATTCTACAACAAAAAATTTCATTGAAAGAACTCAGGAAGCAAAGCTCAAGATGAGCTGAGAAACCCCAACACCCTTCAGGAAGAGAAGGTCAGGTATATCTCAGTGCTTGGTGACATCTTGGGATGGTCATTGTATAACTTCTGCAAGCACAGTAGTGTCTGTCTAAGAAACATCATCACAACCCATTGCTACTGCATTGCTACTACTCACTGTCCCAAACCATTAGGTACAACCATGGTACCCATGTGTACAACTGTTCCAGCACTGGTTTCACTTAAGGACAAGGTTTTTACCCTGTAAATGGGTAAGACAGCAAGGTAAAGCCATTGGTGCTTCTTCCCAGTGCCACCAGACTCAGCCTTTAGGAAGGACAGTCTCATCCTTTGGTACCTGGCCCACAAGAGCACACCTCTTCAGGCAGTTCATGCTGGTCAAGGCCTTCCAGAAACATCCTTGGCTTTCAGTCCTGACTGCTCAGATCTAGACACCCTATGGGCATCCACAAAAATGCCACTGGATTGCAGTCCAGTAGTATTTGGCCAATCCGTTTGGCCTGTAGCCAGTTCACCTAATTTTTCAAGCTGTGAAATAAGAACATTTCTGTCCCAGGATTTTGATGACCCTATTTAAATTCCTTGCCCTTTGGAGCAGAGATCTCACATTACATTCAGCAGCATATCCCTGGCTGTAGCAAATTAACTCTTTTTCCTCTCTCTTCCTCCTGCAGTGAAGAAACAAGATCTCACCGAGACCATGGGAAATCACCTGCCCATCCTGCAGTGGGAAGACAAACGAGGCTTGGCCTTTACCAAGAACAACTTGACTTATTCCAGCAACGCTCTGGTGATACCTGTGTCTGGGGACTACTATGTCTACGCTCAGGTCACTTTCCGAGGGCCCATTGAAAGTTACAGTAAAACCAATTCTGTCACTGAGATCATCACCAAAGTCACTGACAGTTACCCTGAGCCCACTCAGCTGCTGACTGGCACCAAGACCCTTAGTGAGAAGGGGAACAGCTGGTTCCAGCCCATTTATCTGGGTGCTGTGGTCTCCTTAGAAGTAGGGGACAAGCTAATGGTCAATGTTAGTGACATCAAGCTGGTGGATTACACTAAGGAGCACAAAACCTTCTTTGGTGCCTTTTTACTGTAGGTTTCTGGCAGCAGCTGGTGGGGTCTATCCTTCAGGGCCCTGGTGGGACCTTATTGGACTTTGACTTTGTGGGCACATGTTGGGGTGTAATCTCTGCTGTTTTCTTTTTTTTCTATACCATCACACACCTGCAGCTCACTGGAGCCTTAATTTAATGAGTAGCTGAAGCTGCAGGTTGAATTGAACAACCAAAAAAACCACAAAGAAAAAAAAAACCAACCAAAAAAAACCAACCAACCCAAACCAAACCAAAGCAGAAAAATGTGTTGGAAGCTCTTCAAATCTTTGTAAGCTAAGGAGGAAAGTTGATACCTGTGGGTAGGAATGTTGAATATTGCAGCTAGGCTACATCACTAATTCCACCTCCAATGTACAATTTCCTCAACTCAAAAGTGTTTTGAATCTTCTCCAGCACTTCCAGTATAATTTTGCATGACCCTTCTTCACATTCTCTTTTCATCATTTCCTTATGAATAGATTTACTCAGTACTTTGCACTAACATAAAGCTCAGGTTAATTATTAACTGTTTAATTAATCCCTTCCAGCTTCCCTGTAAAGTAAATTAAAATTCTATCTTGTGTTTTGCAGAAGCTACTTGAAACTTTTGGTTTTTTCCCCAAAAATTGTTTACAGTTTTCTAAATCAAGACACAGCCTCAAAATATTGTGTAAAAGACCTAGGGAAAACATACACTTTCTGTTTCAGCATGGAAGTGGAATGTCCCCACCAGGTCCTAACATCAGGAAAACAGACAAGACAAGGTAGAGAGAGACACACACACACAGCAAAACTTTGCACATGGTTAAATCAGCCACTGAAATTTGGAGAGAAAACCTCTGCAATATTTTACTTTTCATTATATTTAATGCAAAGCAAGTGCAGCTGAAGAAATCACTGTCTTGGTGCATCCCCTTGCAACCACTGCCAATGCTGTGGTGGTCCCTGACCTCAAGAGACTCCCCAGCCTTGCCCTGGGTGAAGGTTGGCCACCAGTTGCCCCTAGACAAGGACAGAAGACCCAAAGACACGATCGTGGTGCTGCAGCCAGGTGTGGAGCTCAGGAGTATTTAACTTCCCACCTTGCACTTACTCATTCTCATAGGCCTTGCTGTCTCTCAGGGAAATTCCACAGCTTTCCCTCTCCTCCTGCAACAAACACTTCACTGGCAGTGACTCATGGTAAGTTCTCAGAGATTTGTACTTTACTCTCCACTGCCAGGAGGTCTCACCCTGAGCACCTAGAACCATAGAACCATCAAGGTAGGATGAGACCTTTAAGATCAGCAAGTCCAACCCTTAACCTGTCACTGCTGTAACCCCTAAACCTTAACTTCCAGGTCCAGACACCTCTTAAACACCTCCAGGGATGGTGACTGCACCACCTCCCTGGGCAATTCCCTATCCCAGTGCCTGACCACTCTTAACAGTGACAAAATTTTCCTGATATCTAATCTGAATCTCCCCTCCACCTACCACCCAACTGCTCTGCAACAGCCAGGCTTCACCTTCTGCAACTCTTTCTCTTTCCTGCTGGAGGAAATCCTCACTAGATTTCCTCCATTTTTCCACTTCTTGGTCAGAAATGACAGCAAGACTTGATTGCCTCAGCTGACATTTCCACTCAAAGCCATGGTGGAGCCCAGATTCACACTGTCAGGTGGGAGGTCATGACAACACCAGGGTCTCTGCCTCTTCATGACTTGGTGTAAGCTTCTTCATGACTACTCCTCTGAACCTGTCAGGTCCTATATGTAGTAAATCATCTCAAAAAAAAAAAAAAAAAGGCTTTTTGGCCATCTTTTTCTTTTCTGCAATGCCTAGATCCCACAGGCTCAGTCCTTGGCTGATTTATCTTTTCTGAGTCAGCACTAAACACATCCCAACTGGCCATCTTGCCCTGCCCTCCTGTCCTCAGCAGGTATCTTTCTTCCTTCCAGATTCTCCAGTCTAATCATTGGGTGTTGGTCCAGTGCACAGCACTGCCCATCTAGGACACCTTGGCAATGTCCCTGCACCAAAACCTCATCCCAGTTTGGCTTCCCATCCTTTCTGTGACTCGTCCTTCCTTCTCCCCACGTCCACATCTCAGCTGTCCTCTTCATCCCGTGCTCCCACAGACACCTGGTGTCTTTCTGCCTTCCTGGCCTTGTCCATTAGGTGTAAGGACATCTCTTTGTCCAAAATCCAATTTTCTACATGCAAACTCTCTCTTACAGTCATTGCAGTGCACAGGGAAAAGTGGTAGCTCAAAATAGGTTAGGATGGCAGAAAGCTAAGACAATGATCCTGCTAGCAGGTGCAAACACTCTTGGCCAAAGAATTCTCTTATGTCTTTACTAGTCAGATTCAGTGCATGTTTAAGTCCTTACTCCTATGTCTCCTTTACCTGTTCAGCCTTTTCTTAAACTGAAACTGGCTGAGACAGGAACAGTTATTCCACAAGTATCCACTGAGTGCCTAGCACACATGACCTGGCCTTGTTACTTCTCACAAAGTGTGTGTGGTGACCCAGCTCCTTGTCAGGACTGTTCTTATTGCTCAGAGACCTCCCACATCATGGTAGAATCTGGTGAAATCTCACACTCTTGGCAGTTCCAGACAAAATTCTTCTCTGGGGAACACTAAGGTTTTCCATATCTCAGATTTTCTGAAGTGTTCCCTCAACAATCCATTGTTGGGTCCTTCTGAGCTTCTGATCCCTTGGTTGTGTGCCCAAAACAGGATCTGAACTCCTGAAAACGTGAAATCTGCAGCTCTTGCAGACACCACATAGATCACTTTAGGTGACCAGCACACAAACAATGTGGTCAACCCCATAAAGGGAAGATTTAAAAATGACCTGCCCAGGACAGTTGATTCCCAGCAAACAGGTGGGAAAGCTTCTGTGAAGTGTTATATAAGAGGAATTTGGTTTATCCTTGGAGAAAACTGGAGTGGAAGTTCTATCTATTCTGAGACAGTTACAGTAATTCAGGAAGCTCTTTCTGTCTACTAATGAGCTGATGTAATATTGTTCTGAGAGCTCAGTGCAATCCCCACAGGCTTGGACAGCAGATTGCCATAAAAACTGTATCCAAAGTCCTCACCACTTAATCCTGGTGTGCTGAATGATGGGAAGGAGAAGGTCTTGGGGAGAGGATGGTGAATGCAGCATTTGGCATTCAAAGAGCCTTCTATAGGACATATACATGTGTGCATATCCATACACATCTCTGTATATTCCATAGAAATTCCAGTAAGCCCATTGTGGGAGCATTTTCTAGCACAAGGCACATAATCTGTGTCCACTAACAACAAACTTCACAAAGGAAAAAATTCCCTGCTGCAGCTCCATTCCAGGTGTGACTCTCCCCCTCCATTAGCCACAGCACAGAAATATTTATTTTAGCATTTTAGCTTAGCTTTTGCACTCTGTTACACACAGCAGCTTTTAGCACATTTTATACGACAGAAAATAATATATCTGGCATTACTTGTTTTAAAGTGGTGCAGGAATAGTAATCCCCACGTCAATCCTAGTGGAAATTCTCTCTTTGTCCTTTTTTTCCCCCCTCTCAGTACTAATAATGTTTCTATAACAGTGAGCACAAATAGAGTATTCAGGGGCTGATTCTGTTGTATATTCCTCCACAGAAGTCAATGGCATGAAGTCAGAGTAAAGCCACTTAAGTGAGATCACACTGAAAGGGAAGTATCCAACAAACTGAACCTAAACTGTGGATTCTCAGATTTGTTTAAAAGCTGAATAAGGCCAGAATCATTCTCAGGAATTGGTGTGGATGGAATGAGAAGATTTTCTTTAATGTAAAGCTTTTCTGGAGATGTGAAAAGGCAAATGCATCAGTGTTTTCAATGGACTTGATGACATCTGGTCTTGTGAACCACTGACCTTGAGGTCTGTGGTCAGACTGAGCATGAGCTTTGTTTTGGGTGGCTGTGAAACTAAAACTCTTAGAAAAAACCAATGGAAGCTGGAGAAAAAGGGTAAAACAGGCAGCTCAGAGTAAATGAGATAAACCATACGAGTATAGGTTTTGACTCCTACATTTCTTAGGAAAAGAAAATGAAAGCATTTGTCAGAACAAAACCTTGCAAAGAAGAAGTATCATATTAATTTATCAAATTTTTAGCATCTGCCCAAAAGATTTTAGTTCTTAGGAATTGCCTTTTGCCCTAATCTCTTTGATACTCAAAAAACTAACACTAAACTTAACCCAAACTAATAAAGAAGTCAATTTATCTACCACTTCCTATACCCTTGGAAACTAAATATTGCTAAATAAGCATTAACTTTCTCTCCATATACCTGCAGAGGTAAATTTTAATCAAGGTCTAAGGAACATGACTCCAATCTTACCAACATATACTTGTGCTGCACTTAGTCCTAAAGTGACTAGAGGCATTGTGAAAACAAGCTTAATTTTCCTATTTGGTGTATGAGAATGTACATCTCTCAAATTAAAAGTGGATAGAGTGTTTTAATTATAGTTAACCTCAATTCCATCATGACAGGAGCAACTCTCCAAATCAGGGAGTGCTTGCAGGGACCATCTGCAGCACATGTATGTTGATAGGATTGGTCTCTAGAGGTGTTGAAGGTCATGTTGCTTGTCCCAAATGACAAAAATGCTGCAGCTGGGATGATTTTGGGTGTAACAGGGTGTGCTCAGCAGCCTCTCTGTACAAAGGACACCCCCAGGCTGCCCCACAATAGATTAAGGGATTCACTTGTTATTTACAACTCAGATCTCTCAGAATTTTGAAGGAATCTCATTTTTTTCACCCCTCTGTGGTATAACTGAGCTTTGTGTTATTTATGTCCTGGGTGGCCCATCATTTCAATGAGAAATGAGGAGGAATTCATTCTTTAGAAGAATCAGGAAATGTCCAGAATCTTTGCCCAGATCTGGGTGTTACACACCAGTATAGCATTTTGCTATGGTAAGGGATTTTATCTAAGTGATTGTATATTGCCTTGTGCCTCAGCACTGATATGTGTCTTTACAAGAACTGACTTAGCTTCTTTTTTTTTTTCTCTCTTCAAGTTTTATGATAATAAAAATGCAAGTTAACTACTAATGTGACAACTTCTGATCCTGGTCCCCTTCCAAAAAACACTAACTAAATAGCACACTTAAGAATAACCAGCAGCTGGGTAATGCTGGTGTAGAAGAAATCTGTTTAGTTGTGTGTTCATGTGTGAATAATTTCTATTTTATGCACAGTTAGAGGTCCCTCATCAGAGTGAACTTGGATTCAGACTTTCCTCCAGGACTTGCATTTCATAAGGCAAAAAACCATAAAGGTTGAGCAGATTTCCTTTCCCAGTCCCTTTTCCCCTTGGCAGTGTGGGGAGCAGCTGGTTCCCTCTTTTGGTTAGTTTTCAGACTATTTGGAAAGGCAAGTCCTGGGGGAAAGCAATGTTCTGTGGGTCTACTCTCAGCCCACTGAGTGGGGACCAGAGCTCCTGCTGAGCACCCAAGGGAGACAGGAGCCACAGTACCTCCACTTGGCCAAAAATCCATGTTTGGCCTGTCTGTCCCTACCTACCAACTGAACATTCCCAGTTGCTCAGCTCCTGGCTGCCAGGCACATCCCAGCTAGGAAACTTTGGCCCAATGAGTGTCAAAGGCTTGTTGGAAGGCAGCAGAGCTCTGGGCACTCTGACCTCTGTTTTAGCTTGAGCTTTGCTGTCCTTACCCTTTTGGCTAACAGCACCATCCCCTGGATGTGTATTCCTTATCCTGGGAGCTGTTATCTTCAATTTCTCTGCTGCCAAGAATGCAAATTCTTTCATTGCATGAACAGAATTGAGAAATAATTCTCCCATTGGGCATATTATTTTTCTATTTCCCAAGTTTATTTTGTTATCCTGGCTTGAACTCAGAGTATCATATCAAAATTGCTTGAGAAGTTTCTGGTTAAGGGCTCTGTGCTCTGGCTCGGGGAAGGTTTTCATTTGAATACTCTGATGAAGGACATATGTTTACTTTGGTTTCCATCCACTTGCAAATCCCTGAGAGGCTTTGTTAACAACCTCTATAGATCAGCCAAGAGTTAATTAGACAGTGGCAATCAGACTCCTTTCCCCTGCAACACCAAAAAGATGTTGTGTTATCTGTTGTTTCAGGGTTTGAGTTTTTTTCTATCCTATATCTACCTCACGTTTAAAAGAACTGCAAAAGCAAATGATCATTTGATTGTTATTATTTCCTACTTTCACTTGAGCTAAGCAGAATTCCATTTTATTGCCATTTTGCTCTGTGCTTTGCACATTTAGGGTAACCACTTGAGAGAACATCTTTTTATGGTCTGAATACACTGGCACATGCAGTGACTCCATGTGAGCATTGGCTTTAATCATGGAGAAGGTGTCTACTCTCAATTTGTGTCTAGACTCCCTCTCTGCTGAGGTGGGGGAAGAGATGCCCATTTCTGACAGGCTGCACATCCCAGGGAAGGTGGGGATAAGGGAGGTGCTTCTCTCCCAGGGCTGCAGAGTGATGTAAATAGTGTTTTTCTAGTTCAATGCAGTGAGGTAACAGAAGCACTTGGTGCCAGTGAGAGCTGCACTGCATTCATGTTCTCAGACAGTGGGTAAAGCTGCCCAGTTGCTTCCTGGGCAGAATCCCCACAGGATTTAGTGTTAACAAATACCTACATGGATCTTGAGGGAAGGCTGAACCTCACTTTCATCCTATAAAGTTGTTACTCCATGGAATTCATCCTCCAGAGCAGAACACTACCCACAAATGTTTACCATTCCAGCCATGATGCCCAACCACAGCTGGATTTGATCCTTCTCAGCTTTGTTCTTGTGTGAAGTCTCCTTATCTCAGCTGGGGACAAAAGTTCACCATCCCAGTTGGTACATCCAGCTTCTGGGAAGGGTTTTGAGTTCACTGTGGCAGGGCATGGAGACTTGGTCCCCCAAGCATCAGCTGAGGGCAAGTGGAAGTGATCTGCTCTCCCAGGAAGGACCAATGCTATGAAAATTTCAGCTCCCAGACAGGCAGCTGAATAAGGGACATGTGTTCTAACACATCAGCATCTGCCAGACAGGTTCTCAAAGGAAATGAGAGCTCCACTGCTCAGTTTCTATCTGAGACCTGATGCCAGAGCTAGGAATGATTCTCTCCAGAAGTGTTAACATTGACACTTCCAAACTCCTGTTGCCTTAAAAGTATTACTCTAAATCCTTTGAACCAGCACAAAAGGCTTTGACTGAGAGGTTATAACCTGGTTTTTTTAAGTAACAAGTCATCAGTGTTTGGGTTTTATTTCTGAATGATGAACTAAACTAACTTTCCAGCTGCTCTCATTCTTGCACAGATCTAATTCTGTTCTTCCATTGATTGTATAGTTTTATATTAAAACGTCAAAAAGGCACTGAAAATGTTTGCTGCATATTTATTGGTACTGTACAGAGAGATGTCTTCATTTTATGTAAGAGGAATTGTGAAATTCTTGGTTTCAGGTTTAGGTTTGTTAACTGCTATTTCTTTTAGAAATGAAGTTTATAGATAGTTCTTTAAAATGTACTTTGTGTCTTAAGGCAAAAATAAAATTCATGTGATTCATATTTGTTCCTGAGCATTTCTTTATCCTAAGAAGCACCACCAAGTGCTCACATTTACCTGGGAAGGGCAGACATTTACCTATGGCAAAGTGACTGTGCTGTGTTCTCTGTCTTACATGTGTGCTCAGATGTATAGGATTGGGTTTTCTTATGTAAGTTCTTAATTACAAACAGAATACACACAGAAAATCATTAATCCTAACACTTCAAGAACAGTGAAATTAAACCTTATTCACCTGAGGACAAATTTCAGACATTTTCATGAGCCTTTAAGGGCTTTAGAAACTTGCTCCAGTGGCATTTGAGTGAGTACTGGGACTGTAATTTTCAATTATACAGGTTACATTTTGTTTCTCTAGACATAACTGAATCTTCCCTTCATTTGTGAGGGTGTCTAACTCTCACTGACAACACCTCCTCCAAAAAAAATCCCCATAGAAATCAGTGTATTCCAAAGATAAGCACATTGCCATGAATGAAAACCTCCCATTTAACCTCTTTCTACTCAGCAATAAGAAGATTATCTAGTAAAACCTCACTGTGTCTGAGATTTCTTTACAGCTCTGGAACACTAGAGCAGAACAGCATTTATGATGCAGAAAATGGGACTTTGTGGAGATTAACTAAACTGCTAATTCTCACAATAGGATCCATTGGACCAAGCCCATAAATTGCCATTTCTGTAAAATAATAATAATAACAAAGGGAAAAAATGATTCTGTTTTCTACAGTAATGACTGTAGTCTGTAATCTGGGTGATAGTCTGGTTGATTCTCACAGTGATGGGCTGACTCTGTCAGGGCCTAACTCCTTTGCTCAGATAATTCCAGAGATCTTAGGAGAAGGAATCACATCCTGACTTTTATTTCCAAGCTGAACCAGTGCCTGTTTGGGTGGGAAGCTGTTTGTAGCTCCAGCTCAACATTTCCTGGAATCAGAGCCTGAAGTTGGCTCCTGCACCAGCTCTCGTGGCTGTTCTCCCTCAGCAATCAGCCTGACAGCAGAGCACTTGGCTTTCCCCTCCTCTCCTGCCTTATTTGATGGGAATAAACTCATTAGTTAAATGTAAGAGCACTGTGCTGTACGCCAGGAGGGAAGAGGTTCAGCTTTCCCTGCTGATGGCCCTGCCAGTCAATGACTGTAAAGACACACCAACATCTCCCTGAGCTCTTCTCTGCAGACAGGATGTAGGGGCACATTTCTGCATGCAGAGACCAAAGAGATCTATTAAGGCATCATCAGGCAAACAGCTGCCAGGACATGGTTATCCGGGAAATCAGGGAAAACAGATATTTGCTCACTGCACATCTCCCATCAGTGCCTGAAAGCACAGGATGAAAAATGACATCCTTCCAAAGGGCTGGTGAGCAGCAAGTGCTGCCCCATGCCTCAGCCCTTCAGCAAGATGACTTCACTTTTTGAAGAAAAGGAAGTGGGACATCTGTATGGAAATCAGGGGAATCTCTAGAACAAAACCAAGGAGATATGAAACAGCTTCTTGCTATAGCAGTGGGACTGTTCCTCTTTGCTTTGCTTATCTGGGGAGAAGGTCCTGATATATCCTGTGCTTCCCAATAGGCCTGTTGGGATTGACACAAACCATGCTGCCAGCCCCAGCATTCTCACAACAAACCAAAGACTGAAGACCCTTAAAGACATAAGGAACATCCTAAAATACCAGGCAATGCTCCACTGAGGCCAGTACTGGAACAACAGTGGCAGAAGATGCTGTTTAGAAAGAACACAGAGGTCTGATGACCATTTATTTCATTTCCCTCCTATCCTGTTGCATCCACACTCACAATGGCATCAGAGGCTACATCCATACCTATTCCCTTGAGAATTACATTCAGGAGTAACAGGTCCATGAACAGCCTAATCCCTTTCTAACCAAGTTGGCATTATTTGTTCCTTCAGCTTCCTGTAGTAGATTCCTTAAATTCTTTGCCCATTGCATGAGAATACTATTACCTGTTTCAATCTGAAGATAAGAGCAGCCCTTGAGCCTGGGACTGCAGCCCTTACCTGGAGCACAGGAGGCATGAGATCAGTCTGGGACAGGTTCTCCTTCTTGGCTGAAGCTGTGGAACATGAGAGTTTTGTGTTAGCATTCATGTTTCCAATTGTTTATCACTCAGCAACCTGTATCACATGAAAGAAACCTTATCAAAAGCCACAGTCATATATTCTCTCCCCCACATGCAGATACAGAGGCAAACCTTTGTGGTTTTTTGGCTACCAGACCAGTCCTGTAGCCATGTGGATTAGTATGGATAACAATAACCCACAGACTTGGCTCACTGCACTGCATGAGGACATTCTGCAGCAAGCAGAGAACTCTCTACTCACACCCCGTGCCAATGGGGCTACCAAGACAGCCTTAGTCAAAGGGGCATGAGTTGGTAAGAGGACTGGAGCATCTCCCCTGTGAAAACAGGCTGAGGAAGCTGGGGCTGTTCAGCCTCAAGAAGAGAAGGTTTTGTGGAGACCTCAGAACAACTTTTCAGTATCTGAAGTGCCTACAAGGAGCCAGAGAGGGACACTGTGATAGGAACTGTAATGATAGGACAATGGGTAATGGGTTCAAATTGAAAGAGGGGAAGTTAGGTTAGATATTAGAAAAAAGTTTTTCCCTGTGAGGGTGGTGAGACCCTGGCCCAGGTTGCCCAGGGAGGCTGTGGCTGCCCCAACCCTGGCAGTGTTCACAGCCAGGTTGGCTAAAGCCTTGAGCAACCTGCTCTGGTGGGAGGTGTCCCTGCCCAGGGCAGGGGGTTGGGGCTGGATGATCTCTGAGCTCCATTCCAACCCCTAAAATTCTGTGATCATGAGCAAGGGATAGTGTCAGCCAGCTTCCAGACTCAAAAATACCACTGAACAAGTTATTTCCCTGCAATTTCTCCATTCTTATATGGAATCAGTCTCTGATCTGTGAGACTGAAAACAGAGGTCTGCCAGGACATTGCTGCCTTGTCACTGTTTTCCCCTTTGGTGACTTTCCCATCTGGCACTGCAGGAAAGATAACTAATACTTATTTGCTTTCCCTTTTTCCCTGTTTTCTTTGGGACAGGCAGGCACAGAGGCAGGGAGGACTGGGAGCCCACCCAGTTCTTTGAGAGCTGTGCTCCAGGGATGAGGGAGGAGCATGGCAGAAGGCTGCTGTGTGCAGCAGGGGTGAAGAAGGAACTCCAGAATTCACACCAGTAGGCTCAGACAGCAAAATCACATCTCACTCACTCTGTGGTTATCACTATTGATTACTGATGTGGAGAGGGACCAGAAAAGTCTTTGGCTGAGGTAGCAAAGGACTAACTTGAGTCACATGCAACAGGGAACATCACATAAGCCTTAGCCTGAACTATTGCATTACTTGGATGATTTTTACTGGGGTAAAGTAAAGGAGCTAGAACCACCTAAGCAATTAAAAATATAAACTAAAAAATATATGACCATGAAGAGTCAGAGTCCCCCAGCTTCCCTTACACCCATCCCAAATAATACAGTAACACAGAATGGTTTGGTTTGGAAGACTATCAAGTACCAACCAACTCCTGCCATGGGCAGGGACACCATCCACCAGTCCAGGTTGCTCCAAGCCTCATCCAACCTGGCCTGGAACACTTCCAAGGATGGAGCAGTCACAGCTGCTCTGGGCAACCTGTGCCAGAGCCTCACCACCCTCACAGGGAGGAATTTCTTCCCAATATCCAATCTAAACCTACTCCCTGTCAGTTTAACGCCTTGTCCTGTCCCTCCAGGCCCTTGTCCCAAGTCCCTCTGCAGCTCTCTTGGAGCCCCTTTAGGCACTGGAAGGTGCTCTAAGGTCTCCTTGGAGCTTCTCTTCTCCAGGCTGAACACCCCCAGCTCTCCCAGCCTGGCTCCATGGCAGAGGTGTTATGCCTCAGTTTCCCTCCATACCTTCAGGAATCAGCACATCCAGACACCTGAGCCCCACTAAACACCAAAACACCAACTGCAGACCTCTCCCCCAGCCTGCAACAACCCACCCTCCTTTCCCTCTCCCCCTTTTATCTTCCTCTGCCTTGAACACACCTGCAGGAGCAGAGCAAGGCAGGGCTGATGCACTTAATTCTCATCAACATCAACTTGACCAAAGCAGGTGTCAGCCACCCTGCTAGTCCACTGGCATGTGTCACTGCCCTGGGAGGACTTCCCTAGCTCAACACACCTCTGTGCTCTGCACCCCCCTCCCTATTCAGGAAAATACAACAGTCAACAAAACCACACCAAAATGCTTAACCATAGCCTTGGTGCTTTCCATAATCTTCTGAAGATGCAGGATCCCTCTCTCTCACTGCCTGAGCTCAGCCTCTCATTCCCTTAATTGCTTTTCTGCCTGCATGTTTGCTCTCATTTGGGTGCAGTGAAGAACAACCTGCCAGGAGACCTCTGTACCTTCCTTGCAAATGCTGCCCTGACCCTCATCCATGGATGGCAAAAGTCTCCCTGCTCTATGCTCTCCACAGGAATATTTACTGCTTACACTGGAGAACACAGTGCTTGTAATTGACTCTGTTTTCTCTGTCTTTACAGCCTTCTCTTTAGGTATTCAAGGACCTAAAGCCACACCCTCTAACACAGCCATGCTCCAATGTCTCATCCATGACAAATGGAATTACTTATCAAGAGCAACTTTGGAACATCTCTGTGTGCCCTGATGCAGCCCAAAATACCTCTTGTTTTCTTAGAAATGACTGATGCATTCCCAGAACATCATGACTTTTTCTGGCTGTTTACTCAGGGGATGGACTGATCTAACCAGACTCACTCGGCCTACATCAAAAGATGTATCCAAGGCTCATTATCCTATTTATCCTTAACATTCCTATGAGAGAGGGAAAGTCCACTTTTGCAAATGGGGAACCATGGAGACATTAAATGACTCGTCTGGAGTCACACAGGAAATTTGTGTTGGGGAAAGAAAAGAGAACCAGATAGGTCTTCCAAGGTCCCCCAGTCCTCCCCTAACCTCTTCCCTGTCTCCCAACACCCGGGATGGGCTGTTGGTCAGGCTCAGTGAGAGCCCATGGCATGTGGCCAAGCTCACAGAGGCTCTGTGGAGTTTCCCCTCCTACACAGGCTGAGTCAGGGGTGGACACTGTTGTCGCCCTGCTCTGCTACAGCCCATCCACCCACCTCAGGCCACCAAAAAGCATCCCTTGAGTGACAAACAGGAGGTGAAGGAGCCCAGGAAAATGAAGCTCAGTCTCCTCTGGAGCCATCACAGAGACTGTGGGCCATAGAATCATAGGATTTTAGGAGTTGGAGTGGAACTTAGCCCCAACCCCCTGCCCTGGGCAGGGACACCTCCCACCCAGAGCAGGTTGCTCAAGGCTTTAGCCA
>NW_008667742.1:65774-111963 GCF_000695815.1 Acanthisitta chloris
GCCTAAATTTCCTCTTTCAATTTCTCCCCACTCCTCCTTGTCCTGTCCCTGCAGTTCCTAACACAGATCCCTCTGCAGCTTCCCTGGAGCCCCTTCAGCTCCTGGCAGGTTGCTCTGAGGTCTCTACATAACCTTCTCTTCTCCAGGCTGAACAGCCCCAAGTTTCTCAGCCTGTCACTTGGGTTTCCTCATAGTCAGTCATCAGCAGTGGGATATGGAACGGGACATCTCCAGCCCAGCTGCCAGGCACCAGGATGGGGCTGGGACCAGTTGGCTCTGCAGGTGCATGATCTTTAGAACAAATATCCTTGGGACTGTCTGCTGCTCACTGGGAAATACTCGCTGCTGGAGGAATACACTGCTGAGCTCAGGAGAGCTGTCATGCATCACCCTGCACTGCTGCCTGGTTTGTTGGCTGTCTCCATTGTGAAACTGGAGACAGTGTTGGCAGTGTTCCTCTCTGGAGGAAGAAATCCATCCCTTGCTGCATCTCCTGTTGCATTAGAGGGAGAAGAAAAAAAAAAGAAAAGAAAAAAAAAGACTTTTCAAACCCTGTTTTTCCCCTAACCACTAAATTCTCAGTCCAGAGGGGTTTTACTTTGGATGAATATGGGCTGTCTCTGCTCTAGGATTAAAGTTATTGATCCAGGCCTTGATTACTGTCATCTGTCTTTGTTCCTGGACTTACTATCATCCATGCAGGGTGAAAGTCTCTAATAAGGGACTGCAAATTTACAGTCTTGCTCCAGAGAATCATCAGCAGGGAAGGGAAGCCATCAGCATACCAGTGTCCCTGGGCCAGCTGGCACTAGCAGGGAGCAGTGACACTCAGGAGCCTTCAGGTTTGGGCCATGTGGAGCCAGGCAGCCTCCCAAAGCCTGCAGGGAGGGTGAGCCTTTCCGAGGTCAGGGCTTCCCCAGCATTTTCCCAAAAACACCAGAGACACAGGGGCAGCACAAAATCCCACTTAGAGTTTCTGAGTAATATATATCTGTCCCAAGGTTTGACATTTGTTATGACATGAGGGAACTGTTATGAAGCTTTTATTATCTGGAAAAGTAGCTTGATTTACTTTTAGGAATCCATATTGCTTCCTGGTTATCCATTGTGGCCATGGGATGAGCACAGAGCCAAGGAGACACCAAACCATGTTCTATGTGCCAGTGAACAATAATTCAAAAAAGCCATGTGAAGTCCCCTAAATATTGTTCCTGTGAGTATTCCAGGTGCCTGCACATCACCCACACTTATCCAGAGGGGAAAAGTGTCACAGCCTACATGGAGAGAGGAGCCCCAATCCTCTCCCAAACCTCATGCAATCCCCTGGTGTCCTCTGGAGTTCACACTGATGCAGGTGGTTTCATCCATGTGTCTCCCCATCCCTGGTTCAGTGGGAGATGCAAACTCCAGTTTTTGTTGCTGTCTGTCCTGAGCAGCCACATATCCATCCAAGCAAACCTCAGTGGTTTTGATTAGATATAAGGAGTGTTTATTCCCAGCTGGACTCATCTGGGTATGATCTCAAAGTGTGATCTGGTTACACCCTTTGACCCATTAGTTAGATGCAGTTTATAGCACAAGAAATGCTGTCATGTGGCAAAAGATCATCTCCTATAAATCTTTGGAGGCAACTTGCACGCTCAAGAGATCTGAGAGAGGAACTGAATCACATCCAAACTCCTGCAGTCTGCCAAGCCAGACAAAAAAAATATTTGTGTTTAGCTGCTCTTGCTCACAAAGAGGGATTGGAATGAGATAAGCTTTAAGGTCCCAAACACTATGATAAACACTCTCCCAGGAGAGCAGCCCCTCAAGAAGGGCCCTGCACAGCTCCTGACACACCACAGCCAGAAGAAGCATTTGTCTTCTCCAAGCATCATCAGAGAGAGAGGGGAAAATCATTGCAGAAGAGCTTGACTTCAGGGCTGGGGCTTCAGGACACACTCCCCTCCTGTCTCCTGTGAATTTTATACAGACTATGCTCTGAATTTTCCAATTTATTTTTTTATAGCAAGCTTTGGGATTAAGTGTCTGAAGTACTTTTTTTTCCCCTCCCTTGTTGATCTTCTTTTATTTGCCCAATCTCCCTTAAAATAGAAACTACCTGAACAAGGTCTGACATAGCCATAAATCCTGCAGGTATTCAGCATGATGTTAAGGTGGTTGTTCACTTGGGAGTTTTGGATGATGGACTGAAGCTCTATTTTTGGCAAGATTTGCATGAGAACAGACTGTCTAATGCAGTGAGTAAAGGCTGGGTGGCTGCTGGAGGGCTGAGTGCCTGACAGCATGGAAAAATCCATGCAAAAATCCACCTGCACTTCAGCATTTGCCCTGATGCTGGGGGAAATGTAAAACAGACCAAGAGATAAAGCCTATCCACTGAACACTGCTCTGAGGAGAACATTGCTGAGCCTCCAGAGAAACAATGATGTGTCAAAGCTGACAGGTCACTGGCTCAGCAGGGCACTGATCATGCTGTAAGAGACATGAGGATGTGGGAAAGATTCCCATTTTCCATCTGGTTATAGCCTGAACTCACCAAATGTTCATGCACAGAGGTTCATAGAATCTATGAATTATGGTATGGTCTGGCTGGGATGGACCTCAAAGCTCATCTTCTTCCACCCCTGCCTTGGGTCAGGGATAATTCCCCTAGTCCAGGGTGCTCCAAACCTCATCCAACCTGGTCTTGGACAAGGATGGAGCATCCACAGCTTCTCTGTGCAATCTGTTTCAGTGCCTCAGCACCCTCACAGCAAAAAACCTCTTATATCTAATCTAAATACTTCCTATTTTAGTTTCAAACTTTAAAACCATCACCCTTTGTCATCTCACAACTTCCCTGCTAGAAAATCTGTCCCCATCTTTCTTACAAACCTCCTTTAAGGACTGAAAGCCACAATAAGGTCTCCCTGGAGCCTTTGCTTGTTCTAAATCTCTCCTTGAGCAGCTTCTTCCTATCAGTTTTGTCCTCAAATATGGTTTTTTTCCAAAGGATAAAATATTTTCAGGCATGCATCCCTGGGATGTTTGAGTTCTAACTCAACTACTAAATAAAGTATGTTGAGGACACTCAAAAAACTCAAGGACAGGAAATCTTTAGAGCTATTTCTGTCCATCCCCTATGCCCACAAAGATAGATTCCCAGCAGTTACCCCAAGGACTGAGCACTGCAGCTATCACCACCTCTCACCCAGGACCCCAATGTGTCTTTTCTCCTTTCCCTAAAGCAAAATGAAGGACTTGTCTGTTAAAGTTGGAACTCAGACATGCAAAGGGATGTCCTGACCATGGAGAGATGAGGTTGAGCACAGCACAGACATGGAAATGGGGGGAGAGAAGGATTGGGGCACTCCCTGGGCAGGACCTGGGAGCTGGAATGCAGAGACTAAATGTGTTTCCACTCCACAAAGCAAAACCAAAAGTTGAACCGGAGTTCAGGCTTCCCCTTCAAAAGCAGCATCACTGAGCAAACTGTGATTTTTCATGTTGGTGTGTTTGTTTTGGGGTTTGTTGGGGTTTTTCTTTCGGGTTTTTGTGTGTGGGGTTTTTTTTTGGGTTTGGTTTTTTTGTTTTTTTTTTTTTTTTTTTTTTTTTTTTTTTGGAGCCAAACAACTTTGTTGAGCTAAAAACATGTGGTTAACAATTGCATCAGAGTTTCAGAACACAGTCAACCACCTGTGACACCTCAGGTTACTGAAGTGCAGAAGAGGTGGAAAGCCCAAATCCTGAGGTTTCTCATCAAGTGAAGGCTCTGGAAACCTGTGTGGCAGCAAGATGTTTGGATCACTTGCTTGCTGGAGCACCTCAAGACACTCACCTGCACAGAGCAGGGACCTGCCAAGCAGCTGTGGTTGGATCCTGGTTTCCCCAGCTCTGGTGGCAGAACCAGCTGGATCCTGGTGAATTTTGTAGCCAGTTATGGAACAGCTTTTTCTCCTAGGATGTTACCCGTGAATCTCCCTGACATGCTCAGGACAGATTCTGGATTTACTTCAAACCTGACATTTCAGAGTTTGAAGCTTGGGAAAAGGTGATGTTCATGAAGCTGTGGTTGGATCCTGGTTTCCCCAGCTCTGGTGGCAGAACCAGCTGGATCCTGGTGAATTTTGTAGCCAGTTATGGAACAGCTTTTTCTCCTAGGATGTTACCCGTGAATCTCCCTGACATGCTCAGGACAGATTCTGGATTTACTTCAAACCTGACATTTCAGAGTTTGAAGCTTGGGAAAAGGTGATGTTCATGAAGTGAAGAGTGGGAGTTTGAGGCTTGGGAAAAGGTGATGTTCATGAAGAGATACTGAAAATCTCACTGTGCTGGTGTTGAGCAATTCTACATCCTTTCCACACCTCTAAAGTCCTGTGCAAGCTCCATCTGGAGCTTCCAGATTTACTTGTCCTCTTTCAAACCCAACTTGGCAAAACACAGAGGAAAAATCCTCTAATTACATCCTTCTGTATCAACTCCTCAGGTAAAAGTCCTCAGAGCTTCGAAACATTTAGCCTTCAAACATGCAAAGCTACTTCAGCAAAGAGGGAATGACAGGTTGAATTCTTTTGAAGTGAGGTTTTTCCCTAAGCAAATTTGATGATGGGAACACTGAGAGACTTGTGGCCTTCAAGTCCTGGTCTACCACAGTCGAAAACAGAACTTGCACCCCAGGGCAATTTCTGACATTTGGCTTGTTTTTTTGAATCTAAAAGTGGGATGAAAACTAAAAATAAAGAAGTTCACTGAATAAAGATACCCAAGAATTATTTTTTTCTTTCTTGGGAAAAGGTGAACCAAAAACTTCTGTCATTTCTAAAGAAATATATTTCCTAGCCAATGTTGATGTTTCAAAGTGTCTCCCCCACAAATATTTCCCTATCTTCAAAGGAGGTTTTGCTCTAAAAGGCATAAAGCTCCAGTTAAAAATAGCCAATTCCAATTAAAAACACACAATTCCCACTAAAAAACACCCAATTCAGTGGATCACAATGTCTCATTAGGATTATTCTTTATTAAAAACACCCAATTCCCACCAAAAAACACCCAATTCAGTGTATCACAATGTCTCATTAGGATTATTCTTCGAAGTGAGAAAGTTTTATTCAACCTGCAGTTCAGCCTCAGGTCCTGAACCCTAGTTAATATCTTTCTTTTAATGAACAGTTTCAAACCATTGCAAGGAGCAACTTAAATGCCACAGAGAGAACAAATCTATAATTATAAGGAGTTTAGAACCCTCCAAAGGTGTTTGGGTTTTGGTACCACAATGAAATGACAAGGAATAAGTATTGCAAGCCTCGAAGGCAAAGGCATTGCATGGGTGAGGAGATATTTGTTAGCTTTGCAGGTACTTTTGCCACTGACACAGAGCCAGAAAATGACTCACATATGTCAGAGGAAAAAGCTTAAAACTGAGAGCCCTGAGAGTGTGAAAAAATGACATGAGAAATTGAGAAGGAATTGGGAAACATCATCAAATAAATTAATTAATTAAAAATACATCAACGCTTCTGAATTCTACAAGGGAGTTTTCTTCCAGAATAGTTTTTAGGTCATCAAACAGGAGGAAAAAAAAAAAAGTAGTGAAAACTCTGGAAAGGTGAATGAGCAGAAGGGAAAAATCACCCACAAAATGACTTGTTTTCTCTTTCTGCTTGTTTTGCATTAAGCAACACAACACTCACAACTGGCAATGAACCACAGGGTGAAATTTTGGCTACAAAACTGAGGCAAACAAAGCCAAAACATGCAACAACTGGGTTGATTCCAACCACAGCAGATGATTGACACTGGCTGGAAAGCTGAGAGCATTTCCCCTCACTTTTTGAATAGCAAATTTAATATCTATTTTGCCCTTTAGCAAATAACACCTCCAGCAGCCTAATAACCTGCAGGGACCACAAGTATCACCACATGGATCTTCTCCCTTTCCCTGGGTTCATTTGGAGCCTGTAAGACAGAGTTGCTCCTTGGACTGAAGCCCTTGACATGACCATAAATAATTCCCTTGTCTCATGTTGCATTTACCAAACCTAATTGCCTTTGGCTTGCAAAGAAAACGATGCTCATTCCATCATTCCTGGCTGAGTTGGTTTTTTGTTTTTTTTTTTTGTGCTTAGTGTGCTGCTGGGAGATGTTTCTGTGGAAAGATTGCTGTAGGTAGTGGTACCTTAGGGGAAAGCTGGGAAGTTTGGGGGTTTTTTGTTATTTACTCTTTTCCTCATCTTATCTCATCAATGAGACAGAGCAGGAGGGGGTGTTTATAGTGCCTGAAGGTAAGAGCACAGCTCTCAGATGGATTTCATCTACTCTGCTCTTGTGAGGCCCCAATTGGAGTACAGCACACAGCTCTGGTGTCATCAGCATGAGGAGGACCTGAAACTGTTGGAGCAAGTTCAGAGGAGGTCACAAAGCTGATCAGAGCACTGGAGCACCTTCCCTACAAGGACAGGCTGAGAGAGTTGGGGCTGTTCAGCCTGGAGAAGAGAAGGTTGTGTGGAGACCTCAGAGCAACCTGCCAGGAGCTGAAGGGGCTCCAGGGAAGCTGCAGAGGGACTCTTGGTTAGGAACTGCAGGGACAGGACAAGGAGGAATGGGGAGAAATGGAAAGAGGGAAATTTAGATGAGAGATGAAGATTTTTTTCCAGTGAAGGTGGGGAGACACTGTCCCAGGTTGCCCAGGGAGGCTGTGGCTGCCCCAACCCTGGCAGTGTTCACAGCCAGGTTGGCTAAAGCCTTGAGCAACCTGCTCTGGTGGGAGGTGTCCCTGCCCAGGGCAGGGGGTTGGGGCTGGATGATCTCTAAGCTCCATTCCAACCCCTAAAATTTCTATGAGTCTATGGTTCATCAGGGGCTTGCCTAGGGGACACACAGGTGTCTGGCTGACTCCTCCAGGCACTGATGGGTGGCAAAAAGTCGACGCTCCAGGGAAGTTCTGCGTCAGTAGGAGCCAAACTTTGGGCCACATTCTGAAATGAAGAAGTGAAGTGTCCCAGGCTGTGGTGGGCAGGATGCCAGCCCAGCACAAGGCTGTGGAAGTGCTGAGCTGAAACCTCAAGGTCAGTAGACAGAGGAGAACAGGTTCACCGCAGACTATGGCTTAGAAAGAGGAGCTTAATTTTTAAAAAAAAATCATGAGATTACAAATTTGGGTCACGACATTAACCAGAGATGAAACATGAAGTGGGTTTTTAAGGGGTTTTTTAAAAAACTTTTTTTTCCCCCTCCTGTATCAATGAAAGCAAAGACTGAGACACACAGCACATGATCTGAGTCCTGCTGAGGACACATATTCCCTGCCCTGTCCTGCAGCTTCCCTTGCTGGGCAGGATGCAGCTCCAGCACAGGGACCTGCAGGCATAGGGCAGTGGACATCCCTGGACACACACTCAGCTTGGCTTTGCTCCTGCAGCCTCAGCCAGTGACATACAGCTCCAATGACCCCACAGCCATAGGCAGCACCAGCAAAGTCTCCAGGGGCATCTGGAGGAAAGCCAATGGGACATTTGCCCAGTCAGTGCATTTCTCAGGAGGCACAGCCACAGGAATACACAGCAGAGACACTAAGTTCAGCTGTTCAGCCTGGAGAAGTGAAGGTTATGTGGAGACCTTATAGCAGCCTTCCAGTATCTGAAGGGTCTATGAGGAAGCTGGAGAGGGAATCTTCATCAGGAACTGTAGTGACAGGACAAGGGGCAATGGCTTCAAACTGAAAGGGATGAAATTTAGGTTAGATATTAGGAAGGAATTCCTCCCTGTGAGGGTGCTGAGGCAGTGGCACAGGTTGCCCAGAGAAGCTGTGGCTGCTCCATCCCTGGGAGTGTTCCAGGCCAGGTTGGATGGGTCTTGGAGCAACCTGGGCTGGGAGAAGGTGTCTCTGCCCATGGCAGGGGGTGGGATGAGATGTGCTTTAAGGTCCCTTCCAACCCAAACCAGTCTGTGATTCTATCTATAATTACCCTGAAGACCTTGGAAAAACAATCCATGACTCAAGACTCTGCCAGTGCTGCATGTCAGATCTGTGGCACCTGTGTAGACATCTGGTTTAAGGAAGCTAAACACCCAACCCCTGCTTGCCTTCAGCCACATGTACTGGCAAGCTCCTTCCCTAATCACCAGTGACTTATTCCCTGTCTAAGAAGACTAAAAGGTAAGAAACCAAACCAAAAGCAATGCAGATGGTTACAGCCATGCCAAAGCTGGATTAGCAATGAGGGCTCATGACTTGCAGGTTCAGTTTCCAGGGCCTCTTCCCAGTTCTTCAACCTTTACAATATCCCTTGTGCTGCCTTTCTGCAGCTGTTCCTGTTGGAACACACCATCCCCCAGCAATGAGCTGAGCTGCCTAAAGCTGATGCCATGCTGAAAAATCAGTGCAAAAGGCTCTCAAGAGGACATGATAGAGGCAAGTGAGGGTGCCCAGTTTTAAACAGCTTCAGAAAAATTTACTGCTTCAGGAATGTTGCAAAATATGAGCAGCTTTGGCCTGGAGTGTAGAGGCAGGGAATTAGGAAACCACATCTGCACATGGAAACATGATAACCCATGAAACCATTATCTCTCCCTTGGGAGTGCAGAAAACAAACACAAATGTTTTCTTGGCTAGGAGAAGCCAAAGAAACTCTCCAACAGCCCTTCCAGAAGAGTTTATACACTGTATTAAGTGAGTGATGCAAACCTGCTTGTGCATTGACAGTGCTTACAAGGAAAGTGGGAGGACACTGCCTGTGGTTTAGGACAAAAAGGAACACAGAGTGGGTTCCCTCTTTTAGGTGCCAAATTCTAGTCAAAAGTCGTGCCAGAACTAAACTGAGTCTACCCAGAAATCACAAAGTGCCTCTTAATGTTGTTGTGCTTGTGCCTTTGATTAGGGCTACAGAAGGATGTCAGAGCCAGAACCACCTGCCCTCCTGTTCCCCAGGCAGAGCCCCTGGATGCACAGAGGTGTGACAGCCCCAACATCTCTGGTCATTCCATTTCTACTGACAGGGTCCCTGTCAGGCACAGAACAATGTTTCCAAAGAACCATGGTCAGTGCAATCTGATTCTTAGGAAGGTTAGACTGAGTTCAGTCTTCTGGCTATGGAGTTCAGGCTGCCTAGGACAACAAATAAAAGTGTTTGGACATCTGTGACACAGTGAGAAATTCCTTCCTAGACAGCAAATTGCCTTTCATGTCTCACAGATGCTATCAAGGGATTGGCAGAGGTTGTTCTTATCTCTGGTCAGAGGTCAGAGTGATGGATGGTGTTCCTCCATCATTCCCAAGAGCCTGGTTTTCACTCAAGTGTCCTGTTAAAACTAGATGGGAGCAAATGACTCAATGTTCTAATTACTAAGAAACCTATTCCAACTTCCAATTGTAATGCTAGGAAAATCAGTGGCTTTTCCTCTTGATACACAGGTCTCACCCAACTCCAAAATTGGACTACCAGGTACTGAGGAGGACAGGACATGGGGAAATGGCCTCAAGCTGCACCAGGGAAGGTTCAGGTTGGACATCAGGAGGAATTTATTCACTGAAAGGGTGGTCAGCCACTGGAAGGGGCTGGTCAGGGAGGTGGTGGAGTCTCCATATCTGGAGGAATTCAAGGAACAACTGGACGTGGCACTCAGTGCTCTAGCCTAGTTGACAAGGTGGTGATGGGTCATAGATTGGATTCAATGATCTATCTTGGAGGTCTTTTCCAACCTCAATGATTCCATGATTCTATGATTCTATGCATTCTCCTGCAGAACCAAACTACACGACTTCAGGGCCAAACTTACCTGCTTCAGAAACAAAAAGTACACCATCACTTCTGCATAGCTTATTTAAATGGCCCCACTATAAATACTGCTGTGTGGGTAGCAGCAAGCACATCTTGCCCCCTGGGCCATCCTGTTTCCTCAACAGTATAAACTATTTCAGACAAATTACACACAGAAACCTTAAAATGAAACATTCCCCATTCAAGAGGGCAATATTTGCAGCCAATAGACTCCACAGCCTCTCCCTTCCTGTGCAAACAACATCCCACATGGGGATTAAGCATTCCTCAGAAATAGTACAACCCATTGCAGAGTTCTTGGCATCTCTCCCATCTCAGCTAAATCAGGGAACTCTTAACATGGCTTGAGTCATCTTCCTAGTACCTCTCTTCAAGCCTATACTTATCACCTTCCAGGTGAGCAGGCATCTGGTTTTCAGCTAACATGACTTTCACCTCTCCAACTTTGGCCAAATCAAATATCCTGAAGAGGAGGACAATAGTTTAGTGCAAGGCTCACCCCACCCCAACCAGCACAGCTGATCAGGGCACAGCAGAACAAATTGATTTGCCTCAATTTGCTGTACCAGAAAATGTTATTTGTTCATATTCTCTAGAGTTCAGTAATAATCTTCAGCATTTAAGACTAAGAATACAAAATATAAGACCAGGAAAACACACAGTGAAATCAGACTACTGGTTGAACTGACATTCCTTTTTTTTTTTTTTGTTGGCACAAAATCTTTCTGAGAATTTGCCTATTAAATAAGATCATTTTTTAGACTCTCTGTGCATTTTGGACATGAACCAACAAGGAGGACAGTGGCAAAATGCCACAGCTGAAGCAGCAGCACTGCCCTAGTGCTTGCTCAGGAGCTGCACTCTGAGCTTCTCAGATACAAAGCAGGTCAGGCCAAAAAACATTGTTAAAATAGCCCCTTTACAATGCAAAGAGCATAACTTCACTACCCATTTATCTTTGTCAGATGCAAGATTGTGTTTTCCCCATTTGGCTTTATGCAAAAGAAAGGAAAACATAGACAGTCCAAAGGGGTTTCTGTAGTGCATTGAGCAACCTGATATTAAATACCTGATTGCCAAAAAACCCCTCACTTTCCTAAGCAGAATCAGACCAGGAACTGAGATTTCAACCAAGTCAGAATGAAAATCAGAATCATTGAGGTTGGAAAGGACCTCCAAGACCATTGAGTCCAATCTGTGATCCATCACCACCTTGTCAGCTAGACCAGAGCACTGAGTGCCACATCCAGTTGTTTCTTGAACACCTCCAGGGATGGTGACTCCACCACCTCTCTGGGCAGCACATTCCAATGTTTCATTACCCTTTCTGTGAAGAAATTCCTCCTGATGTCCATCCTAAACCTCCCCTGGCACAGCTTGAGGCTATTTCCTCTTGTCCTGTCCCTTGCTCATTGGGACCAGAGCCTGACCCCACCTGCTGCACCTCCTGTCAAGGAGTTGTAGAGAGTGAGAAGGTTCCCCTGAGCCTCCTTTTCTCCAGGCTGAGCCCCCACAGCTCCCTCAGCTGTTCCTCATATGACTTACCCTGTAGACCCTTCCCCAGCTCCATTCCCTTCTCCAGCCCCTCAATGTCTCTCTTGCAATGAGGGGCCCAGAAATGGACACAGGACTTTAAGTGCTTTACCAGTGCATGTGTCACATAGTTGTGTATGTCCTGTTGAAGAAATAAGGATGGTTGGGCAGATGGACATACTTTTGCTTGCTAACTTGCAGCCCAGCCTCACCCAAGCCAGATATTCCCAACAGCCTCTTGCAGCAATTTAAATGTCTGTACAAGTCTCCAGATTACTGCACTGAAACAAAACATGTGCAACTTTTCCATCAGGGTCAGGTAAAAACAACTGCACAGCTGGAATTGGATCCAGAGCATCTGTGAACATGAAGTTAAGGTGAGAATAAATATGAATGTTGTTCTCAAGGAATCTCTATCAATCATTCACCTACAAATGGGAGTCAAAGGTAAAAAGACAGAAATAGGGATTCAGGTCAGGAACCCAAAGGCAAGTTCTGCTCACATCCATAACCTAAATCAGGATCTATCATGAAGAAAACCCTTTCTGGTGCCATTTTTTAGTTTCCAAGAGTGGTGCTAATGTTAAAAGTCCCATTGCACAAGCAATAATTTCTCAAAACAAGTTTGTGTCTACTCATCCCCAGCGTCAACTCAGTGAAGTAAGCGTTTTCCCTTGGCTTGGGCTGGCTCTTGCATCGTTGCAATTATTCATGAGGCAACAGCTTGAATCATTTCCAGCTGAAATTACAGAGAGCTATGTGCAGTGAAACTTCTATCAACACTGAGGTAAAGGATTTAGTTTTATTATACTTGCAGAGACTTGAAGTTCTTTACTGAAACTCAGAGAGGAGAGGGAGATGCATTAAAGAAACTTCTGATCAATGTGAATATGTTCCTAAGCATAATGGAAAATCTTTGTGTCCTTCTCTAGAATTATAGAATCATAGAATCAACCAGGTTGGAAGAGACCTCCAAGATCATCGAGTCCAACCCTACTGTGGTCACTAGCCCATGGCACTAAGTGCCACATCCAGTCTCAGCTTGAAAACCTCCAGGGATGGTGAATCAAATAGAGACATTTCAGAGCATCAGCCAACAGCTCAGCACCATTTATGGCCTCAGCAGGATTTCCACCTCTTCCTGATACACAAGGTCCTGCTATGTGTTTGACTCAGTGATTCTAGCACAGCTCTACAGCACTGCTCGAGTTGGTCACACTTCAGGGTGAGGATGTCCCAGAAGACAAGGACATGCAGTTTTCCAATCCCAAATTGAGAGATTTTGTGGTTTCTTTAATGTTATATCACCAATAACAGGTTTTTTCCCACATGTACTAACCAAAAATCTATGTCAGTTATGGGAGCAGAGGACTTCTACCTTATATAGGCCCATGGTCAATCATCAGGTACTCTGTGGGACACATCACATTTAACATTCAGTGCCAAAGGCACATTTTATTCTCATAAAACTATTCATCTCAATTGCATAGGTTTAAAATATAACATTTTAAACATGATCTAATGGTGAACGACAGCAAATGAGCAACTAAAATGCACAGCACTGTGTGTTACAGCCTTAATTGGTCCAACATCATTAAGGACCTGCATTGGGCTTTTAAAGTGGTAAAGATTTCCAATGGCAGATGCAAGAATTGAAACAATTCTCCTGAAAAGTTATTCAGCTTTAAAAATCCAGTGGATTAAGTGCTGTTTTGGTATTGTTTTCTTTGTTCAATGTTTGTTACTCTTAAAACATATAACTACTAACTCCATCCTGTCGGAGAACTCAAATAAATTTGCTTTTCCTCTCTTGGAATTTGCATCTATCCAGTGGGTTTTCTTTTACAAAAACTAGGAAAATTCTGCTGGTGGTAAGAGAAATTCATTCCCAAAGGGTCCAACACCCACTCAGGATGGAGCAGGCAGAGGATCACTGGCTCATGGACTCGATTCCTTGGGGCATTGCCCTGTGGCTGTTCCTCCCTGTGCTGGATAAGAGCTCAAGCTCAGTTCTGCTTTAGCATAAAGGTAGAAAATCACATTTCTCACCCTCCTCAGGGAACTGTTCTGTAAATAAATGAAAAGAAGCACCAAATAACTAAGCATGTGTCTCCTATCTGCTCTTTTGCCATTGAGACAGATGTTCCTGTTTCAGTCCCATAGTAAAAAGGAAGTCAAGCTCCACTCAGTTATTGTTCTCCAAATGCTTCACAAGTGCCAACAGATGCCAATGAAAACATTTATAGATCCTTCCTTGGGGTTCCCTTGGTAAACAGCTTCTGGGAGGAATGTGGACATGAGATTAGCAGTGCTGGGAATCCCCAGTCTGATGGAGCCTTCCCCTGCAGAGAGGTGTGGGAAGGAAGGAGACACATGTGCCTTTGGGCTGATAAGAAGCCAAATCACCTTCCCCAAACCCACTGAGGAACATAAGGGGAAGGGGAGGCAGGGAGAGAGGTCCAGAGAGGAGAGAGAGAGACACACAGGATGCACAGGGAAGCTGCATCAGCAAGAGATCAGCAAGAGAGCTGCTGATGTTGTAATCAAGAGCTGCTTTGCCCTCTACCTTACTCCAGTAACATCCGTATCCCGTGGCGCAATTTCCATGTTCTCTGCAAGTCAAGCTGTGACTTACATCCCCAGGGTTGAATTGCATGAGAAAGCTCATGGAAAATCTTAGTTTCTACCCCATGAGGAAGAAAAAAACTTTGTTTAGGGAAGGAGGGCAAGAACCAGGTAAGCATGCCCAAAGCAATGAGTGATGAAGAGAATATGCAGAGACAAATACCTGGAGCTTCTCAAACAAGAAAAGCAGAGGAAAATTGGAAGGAAAATGATATCTTTCAAATGAGGCTTTCTAGTGTGCCATTGAAATTATTTTCACATGATACATAATGCACTGAAGTGATACTGTCTGAAGCAAAATGATGGGCCAGAAATTACATGTTTTGTTCCTTCTGCCATGGAAAAATGGTGTTTGTCAGGGTCTCAGCCCCTGTTTTTTGCCTTGTGGAATTATTGAAGATACAGAGATATGAAAGCACTGAGAGGATGCAAAACTGGTGTCTTCCAATCCACAGTGATTGCAGACAGGGTGGTGCCCTCTCACTGGAAGAACCAATTTCCACCCTTTGGGGCCAAGGACCCCAGATTTCTGTGTGGGATGGGAAGAGCTGGATAAGTATGACCCCCTCAGCCCCAACCAACCTCTCCTGCCTCCCTTACCCTAATTGCACAAGTACCTCCACAGAATAAGAACCTTTGGTGCATAAGATGAATATACTATGGCAAAGGAATAAAGGAGATCAAAGACATTTCTAAGGCTGTAAGTTCCTAAGTGACTCGTGCAGATCTCAGCAAGACTGAGCTGCTCATGCCTTAATCCTCAAAGCAATATCCCTCAAGGTGCTGATGTTGGGTATGCCCCAGCCCTGGCAGTGTTCACAGCCAGGTTGGCTAAAGCCTTGAGCAACCTGCTCTGGTGCGAGGTGTCCCTGCCCAGGGCAGGGGGTTGGGGCTGGATGATCTCTAAGGTTCATTCCAACCCCTTAACATACCATGATTCTATGATCCTATGTGAGTTCAGCTTGCATCGTTGGGTCAAACATCCCCACTGCTACAGAGATCCTGGGAAATTGGGGGTTGCATGCTCTTCAGGCTCCCCAGGAGCTGGTCCCTTCCCAAGGATGTATGCCCAAACCTCAAATGTGCCCTCTACAGCCAGCAAAGCCCAATGCTCCTGAGCTGTCCACCAGTGAATGAAGCATCAAGTCACACTTGAAGGAAACACCGTCAAAGAGCTTCCAGTGAACGTCCAACGAATCAACACTTCCCAACAAAAATATGTTTTCTTTCTCTTTCACTCCACATAACTCTGTGGTCTGTGGCCTTTTGAATTAATATGTGGTGGCAAAGGAATGTATGGGTGAGCCATTGGTCAAAGACCTCTTAGGTTTCCCATGAAACACAATCCTGGGAGATACAAATGTGCTCCTGACATAGAAAAGCTGGACAGCTGGGAATCTGTGATTGCAGATCTAGGCAGTGGCATTATCTCATCTGCTCTGCTGTTTAATCCTTCTAGCCCTGGGCTGGCTCTGGAGCTGAAGTGGAAGACTTTAATAGGCATCCAGCTGCTGAGTAATAAAAGCTCTAATTTTATGTGTTCCAGACAAAGCATCTAGACACAACAGAGCTTTTCGTGAAGAATCTTAGGCAAGGAGGAAGCACAGCGCAACAGTAGTGATAAATCTTGTGAAGGGGTCATTACTGTAATGAGATTACAAAACAACCAGTCTGGTTGTTAACCTTTAATCCCAGCTGAAGGAGGAAGACAGACTGTGCTGATGTTTGCCAGCAGCTGTGCATGCTCCGGGTTTGTGCCCTGAGATCTGGGAAGAGACATGACAGAAGATGCAGGACTGGCCACAGTCCATTCTCCCTTAGCACAAGGGTTCCCAGGCTGGAACCTCACTGGGGCAAGAGGAGGGTGAATTGCTCCTGCTTGAGACAACACTGAGCTGCCAGTGGCAGGTAGCTGTCACCTTCTTTGTCACAGGGCTGGAAACAGCAGAAGACCAGAAAGGTCCCCAGCCTTTGGTGTAAACATTCCCACAATGGAGAAACCACCTAACCTTGGCTTAGAAGTGTCAGATCGAGTGATTCAGAAGTATCCTGAAGTTTCCAGGTGTTGTTTTTGACTATGTGGCAAATCCAGGCAGCCACAGCCATGCTGGAATTCATCTCTGACTGGGAAAAGAATGCTCAACAGACAAAAGACTTGTAAAATAACTCATGTTGGACCAGGTCCACACACTGACAAGGGCATGAATTTCCCAGACCTGCTCAGGCATGATGGACAGCATGCAAGCAAGGAGGTGCTCCATCATCCTCCAGGCTCTGGGGGAACACCACAACAGTGGCACTCACCTTGTCTCAGGTGTCCCCAAGAGGCATCATCAGGACAGGCACTGAGGAGCTCAGGCCCCTTCCAGCACTAGCAAGAGGCTGCTTTGTTCACCTTCTTCTCCAATCAATTAGCTTTGGCCTGGACCTCGCAGACACTACCCAGTCATGTTTACATAGTTCTCCCTGAGATGTCAACATCATCTCTGGTATTTTCACTGTTGTTAGCCCTCTGAAGCACTGAGTGGTTCCACTATTTATACCCTTGTACATTCTGCCACAGAAATTCCCTGCAGCACAGGGCCAGGAAGAACTTGTGGATGAGAGCTCTAATGTGACCAAAGGCTCCAAGACAAGGTTGGGTACCAGCCATGCTTGTGGCCTGTGCTCTCCCAGCAGCTGTGCCTTGTCTCAGGCTGCAGGAAGGAACTACAACAGCTGTAAGAGCAGAGTTGCAAAACCTCTAAAGCGAAACTGGTCACTTCCTGAATGCATCCACCAGGGAGTTGGCACAGAAAGGGGAACCTGGAGGGAGCAGAGACCTGGCAAGCTCAGAAATGTCACAGAGAGAGGGGGAAGAGGTGACAACAACTCACAGCCACCCTTACTGTAACTCTGCCACGGTGAGGGAGAATAGCACAGGACTTCACAGCCAAGGGGTGGGTTAGTCTGGCCAGGATTGATCTGAGTTTTACTGGACTGGACCAACATGTGATGCAGAAGTGGGAAATGTGGTGCCCTCAGGTATCCATGGCAAAGGACAGGGGTTGGTACAGAAGGAGAGGTATGGTAGGAAGTGCAACTCAGCCACCCATAGAATTTTTAGGGGTTGGGATGGAGCTTAGAGATCATCTAGTCCCAACCCCCTGCCCTGGGCAGGGACACCTCCCACCAGAGCAGGTTGCTCAAGGCTTTAGCCAACCTGGCTGTGAACACTGCCAGGGTTGGGGCAGCCACAGCCTCCCTGGGCATCAGCTCTAGGGCTGAGAAAGCTGATGGAGCTGGATGCTCTGCAAACTAAGGAAAATGAATTCAAGCCACCTTCTTACATGTGAAATTACTTCCTCAGCCCTGTAGGACAGGCTGGAGGTTACAGCAGTTTTGATCTGACCTAGGAGTTGTTAACAAGAGGAAACTGCTAGGAAAAGGCTGACTAGAATCATTCCCAGGTCAGGCATTTTAAGGCAGTGGCTTTCCAGCTGAGCTAGGGAATGTTGGAAATATTAATGGCAAGGGTGTTGCTCAATGCCCTCTGTATTGTAAGAGTCGTGTCACACCACCAGGCAGGTGACTGCACAGGGGCCTCTTTCTGAGGGCACATCCCAAGGGAAGAGCAGCCCATCCTCAGACACTGTCTCAAGGAATTCCTCTCTGCTTAGGTGAAAGTAGAACAACAAAGTTTGTAGTAAGTAGCAATACAAACCCTGTTGATTTTTGACAGTTACCTGGTAATACCCAGGCAGGACACTACCATGGGAACAAAGTCACAAACAACTTGTTTCCATGCAGGATCCCCCAGACAAACAGATTCTGTGGGAAGGAAAGAAGCAGAAGGGAATGTTGTGGTTGATTCTTGGAGATTGAATGACACTGTATGGATTGAGTCACTCTTACTTGAAATCACATTAGAGCCTTTTCCTTCAGACCTTCTTTATGGCACAAAGAGATTACCCAGCAGCAGCTCTCTGTCCCTGGCACATCCCTCAAACAGAGGTGAAAACACAAGGGAGACTCTCACAGCTGAGAGGATTGTAAAAGAGGAGAGGAACAGAAGGCCAACCAGAGCTGAAACAGCACTGACAGCACAGCCCTGGCACAAAGAGGGAATTCTGGGGACTGGAAACAAGGTAAACCAAGAAGCTATCAGCCCTGTTTGGCTTCTTGTAGGCTCAGAAAACCACCTCTTTCTCCTTTCAGGAGAATGGGGCTGGCCATGAGGGCAGAGGAGGACACACATCACCCTGCCTGCCACAGCCATACCCACTGCTTCTGCTGTCACCTCCACCAGTCCAGGCACCATCCAGCTTTGGGGACCTGCCCATAGTTTCCAGTCAAACACTACAGGGAGAGCCACACTGAAGTACTCTGGACCATATATACATTCTAGAGCCCTTTATCTATCCCTCTTTCTCTGGACCATATAAATCCTGGAGGCCTTTATCTACTCCCTGTCTTGACCATGTAAATCCTGGAGCCCTTTATCTATCCCTCCCTCTCTGGATCATATAAATCCTGAAACCTGTTATCTATCTTGCCCTCTCTGACCATATAAATTCTGGAGCCCTTTATCTGTTCTTCCCTCTCTGGATCATATAAATCCTGGAGCCCTTTATCTATCCCTCCCTCTTCACAGACATTTGTGATGCTCCAGCCAACCTCACAGCTCAGCATGAGGCACATCCCTTGCAGCTAGTGTAATACTTCATTTCTTCACTAATTTAACACCAGCACATACCTTTGAAACAACTCAGGTGACCAAAGATAAAGCAGAAGCTGCTGCAACTCCTGCTGCTGCTGCAACCTCTTCTCCTGCCCCTGATGCTCAACCCATAAATTGGCTGCAATAATATTTTAGGTAGAAAAGAAAAGGAAAATCAAGCTTTGCCATTGATCTCAGCACTGTTTTGCTGAGCACCAAACCTGCTCCCTGACACTGAGCAAAAAGGGAAAAGCAATTACAAGGGATGCCTGGATGAATCTCCTGAGCTGTCAATAGTTCTGATGAAGATAAATTTTGTTGGTAAAAGAAATGTTCCAGGCTTGAGAAAAAGGAGCCTAAAGCCATTAATACTGATAGAAATTGGGCCACCAGATTTATGCAAGGGAAGGCAAATTCAGGAGTGGGGAAGGATGGGAGGTGGAGAGGCTAGAAGAGAAGCTTCATAGGTCTGTAGAAGGAACTAGAAGAAAGGGAAGTAAGGGGGGGAAAGCAGTGTTCAAGGGTACCACTCTGGGAATCAGCCCCTCAGGCACCTGGAAAGGGACTGAGTTGACAAGGAGCAGCTGCCAAGGTTTGAAAATCAGTCCCTGTTTGGGTCATTACTGCCACACAGGGGCTGAGCCTTCCATCAGGGGCTGCAGGGCCAGGTAGCAGCCCAGCAGCAGTGTGGGACCAGGCTTCAGCTGTTGCCCATTCAGAGATGTTCCTGCCCTTTGGGGAAGAGCAAATAACACCAAGCTGTCCCAGTTCACTCCTCACTTCATTCAGCTCCCATCAGCTAGCACAGGAGATGACTTCAGCTCTCACTCCTTCAGCATATCAGACCATTGCTCCTGTGTGTGATTCCCCAGTCTGGCTCCTCACTGGATGTTTTTTGCTGTTGTTCCTAGGAGTTTTGCCAATTCATACCAAGTGAAAACCTGTCCCTTGGCACACAGTCCCCCTTCATTACATCTTCTTGGGATAAGCCAGACAGTAACAGGGTTAAACTGCACCAAGAAGGGGATGTGAGCTGGGCAGTACAAAATGTCCTGGTGGTAAGAACAGGGATGTGCTGGTACTGGTTGTTTTGGCAGGATGAATTCTCCTCTGGACAGGATTTGAGACATGGGTTTAAAGACCAAAATTCCTTCAGGAAGGCACTGGTTTACTGAACCTGCCTGAAGAAGGAATAGCTGCATTTCCAAACCCATTCTCTGTGATTCTCTGGCCACCAAGGGTTGGTTCTGAGCCTCTAGGTCCAGTCAAACACTTACCCTTGCTAGAGGAAAGGATCAGGGGATAATCCTCTCACCCAGGTTTGCTCTAGTGCAAGTCTATTTGCAGGAACTGCACTCAAAAGTGCAGTTTCATTTGAGAGAGTTGGGGCTGTTCAGCCTGGAGAAGAGAAGGTTGTGTGGAGACCTCAGAGCAACCTGCCAGGAGCTGAAGGGGCTCCAGGGAAGCTGCAGAGGGACTCTTGGTTAGGAACTGCAGGGACAGGACAAGGAGCAATGGGGATAAACTGAAAGAGGGAAATTTAGACTCCAGTCTCAAGCTCTGAACAAAATGCACAAGTGAAATCACTGCCAACGCAAACAACTTTGAACTAACAGAATTCTCCTTGCCAGGATGTCACAGTGTCATTAATTCCCCATCATTTTTCCCATTCCCAGAGTAAGAGAGAGGCTCCTGCAGCACTCAAGGGCAACACAATTTGTCAAAAGTCCTTTCAGACCTCATAAAGACACAAGGAAGGACACACATCCCCAGGCTTTCCCTTGTGGTGGATTTTTAACAGCCTTAGAAATGCTGCAGGAATGAGAAAACCACCAAACAACCCTAAGAAACTCAAAGGAGAGGCCCAGAATTTTAACAAATTGCTACATGGGCACATGCAATGCCACATAGCAGTGCCAGTGGAAGTAGCAGTGCTCACTGGGGTGAACTGGCTGTGCTGCAGACTCAGAGGACCTACCTGGCAAGGCTCATGCTCTGAAGCTCCAAAAATGTGGTACCCATGGGTCCCTGCCTGGGCACCATGGAGGGTTTTACCCAGGGAGGGAGGGAACAGGATGAGAGCAGAACCTCTGGGCAAGGAGCATTGGTCATCAGCTGAAAAGTGCTCACAGCAGCCAGTGTGAATGTTCTCTGTTTGAATTTAATCAGATGTTGCCTTAGCTTAATTGAATTTAATTAAACCTCAACTTAATTAGTCAAACCCAAGCAAGCCATGTGTCAGTTTGAAACAGGGATAGAGGGGAACTGGCTCCACTGAAGCAGATGGAAATTGCAGATGTCTGGGCCCGTTCAGAGTTCATATATTCACACATTTACACCTGTGAAGTGGCTGGAGAGGCTGGTTAACAACCTCAACTAAAGAAAACAAATGCACAATCAGGAGGGACATGCCAACAGCACCAACTCCGGAGGGAAACCCCTACTAAATAGGCAGGACAAGCACAGGATGGTCCCCAGGGGCAAGAAGGAGGTGCTGCTCACCAAAGTGAAGCTCTCCAGTTTCCATCCTCTCTCCAAAGTAGTCTGGGAGTTTACCCCCATGGTAGCTACATGTGGCTCTTACTTCCCACAATACTTTGTCCTGGTGTGCCTGGTGCTTGCTCCAGGCTCATGTGAGATGAAATTATTTAGCTCAGACCTGTGCCAGTCCCAAAAGTCCCTGTGTGTTTCTCCCAAGCCACTGCCAAGCCCTCCTGCAGCTGCTCTATAGGAGCCCTCCAACCCTTGCATCTGCTCAACCTCCTGCCAAGAGGGTGATCTTAAATCAAAGGCTGTCCTTATCTCCAGGACATCTGGAAACAGACAGACCACGACCCAGTCTGGATTTCCTGCAGGAAAGAGCACTGAGGATGACTCGGAACCAAAGAGGTGATCACATGCAGTCCTGGAAATACTCAGTTTCATTCCTCAAATGCCAGAAAATGCAGGAGCCTATCCCATGCCCATTGCAGGCTGCTGAGGAGATGTGTGCAGACATGAGGAATATGTTCAGGTGAAATATGTCTGAATTTGCATCAGTTTTCCTCTCAGCAAACACAGCTGTTGGCCAGGCATGTTCCTGTGCACGCAATGTGCCATGGGAAGGAAACTCCCAGTGCTCCTTGCCAACCATTGCCAAGTGTTTCCCTGAATGACCTTTGGAAAACTTAGCTTTAGGTTTCATATCTAATCCTATTATGGATGAAATAGGTTGGTTCATAAAGGAGAAGAACCTCAGCTAACTGCCACGTACCTCTGTGAGAGTAAATTCTTTCTGATTAAGTCTTCCATATCATCACTAGCGTTGGAGTCTCTCTAATCTTGACAGCCCTAGCACCAACATTAGCTTCCCAGCAAGGGGGGCAGACACCTCTCATGAACCCACCTCAAAAATTCTTCTATTTAACAAAAATCAACCCATTATTTGCTCAGTTCTCCAGTTCCCTGGTAGGAGAAAAGCCTTTCTGCCTCTGCTTAGCTGATCAAAACACTGTGGTTTGCAGCCCATTTGAAGCAGTAAAAATGGAAAAAGGAGGCAGAATTTGGGGTGCAAAGTGCAGCTTGTGGACACCAAACCTCTGAAACACTGACTTGAGACCTTGAGAAAATCTGCCTCACAGCTTGTTTTTGTTCAAGCTGACAAACTCAGACACTTCAAAGGGAAAGAATTGGTGCCTACATGTGGTTTTGTGCATGAGAAGTGAAAACAGAGCAGTTAACTGTTCCAACTGTGCAGTGGCCATAGCAGTTTGTGCTCCAGAACCTGCTGCTGTGTGAGCAGTCCCATGTCTCCTCACCATGCAAAGACCTCCTGAGACCAGCTGAGCCTCACTGGGGTTCCTTCATTCACCCTGATGGAGTGAGAAGGTGGTGGAATGCCCTGTGAGAAGACAGCTCTGCTCAAGCACCAGCCTGGAGGGAAAAGTAGAGATACCTCAGAAGAAAACTCTTCAGAAAGGAAGGCAAGATGCTGAAGGGTTGATTATAGAAACAGAGATCCACTCCTGAAGAGCTTCACTCTGCCTGCACTGTGTAAGGAGATTGCAGAGGTGTTGCTGTGCCCATTGGACTGGTGGGTTTGTGGCAGCAGGGCTGGTTAAACTCCTTGCTGTCAGTCTCTGAGGCTGGTTTGGTGCTGCTGGACACCTTTGGAAGACACAAACCTGTACAAAACAAGTGTGACAAGGTACAAAATCAGAGCTTTCCCCTTTCTGCGTGGGATTCTGCATTCACTACCTGCCAGAACCACTCATGGCAGATGGGAAAAGCACTGAATTTGAGCTGAATTTTCACTGTGGGATGAATAATTCTCCTGCAAACCTGTTTGGCTCTTGTGCTTCAGCAGGTATGGATGGTTCTGTTGAGTAAGTGCTTCTGCTCCCTGAATAAATGACTGAAACCACACAAGAAAGTCACACACAAACAGTTCCTTGTGCTAATATTTGTAAAGTGCTAATATTTGTAAAGGATTTCCAGCCTGCAGGAGAACAGAGTTGTACTGCAGAAATCCATAGGTCCTACACCACAGGAAACAGGAGTTCCCCTGTCTGACAAGGCAGGTGGAGTTTGTGCAGTACAAGATTGTTGCTTGCTGTTTCACTTTGTGTTATTCTGTGTGGAAAAGTGTATTTCAAGGGAAGACATGAGCAAATTCCCCTCCACCTGCCTGTTCTGCAGCTTGGGCATAGCAAAGGGTGAGCTATCTTGCAACTGCTTAAAGGAGCTCTCTTTCCTTCAGAAGAAAATTGGAAGACATATTTCTGTATATTCTAGACAGAGCACCCAGCAAGTGGAAAGTGAGAGAGCACTTATTAAGTTTTGAGACTTATTAGGATGAGCTTTACTCTTTGCATCCTGCTACGTGGTACCACCAGAACCATCACAGCAGGAGCAGCAGTGGCTGAGAGGGATGCTCACTGGGGCAGCAAACAGCTAAACTAGTCACTGCCAGCAAACCACTACAGTCAGCAGAAGACCAAACCAGCTTTGTTCCTGCCTCCAAACAGCCTCCCAACTGACAGTTCACTGTCCACAGCCTCTGGGCATATCCGTACCCAAATTAAACCTTCCTCCATGGATGTTTGCCAAGCAGGGCACGGCCACTCGGCTTAAGAGAGTTCTGAGTCAAGTGAACAGTGGGTGCATCTTGTAATGGAAAGGATATTTCTCTGAGAGAGTTTCCTGGCTCTGACGTAACAGGGAGAATAGTTTCTCCATGTGTCAGCTTTACTGTCAAGCTGCAGCCGCGTGCTCGCCGTGAGGGCTCAACCTCGGCTGGCTCACGCCGTAAGCACGACGGATATTTATAGCTGCTGTTGACACAGCTGCCACTCCCCAAGGGCCTGAGAACTTCCCACTTCCAGGATGCTCCTGCAGTCTCCATCAGGGATGCAGCTGAGGGATAGAGGGACATGAGGACTCTGATGATTGATGACAAACGATCGCTTCAGCCTTTCGTTTCTATCCGCTGTGGCTACAGGTTGACAGAGGGAAATGATGAATCATAGAAGGTTAAGGGGTTGGAAAGGACCTTAAATATCACCTAGTGCAAACCCCCTGCCCTAGGCAGGGACACCTCCCACCAGAGCAGGTTGCTCAAGGCTTTAGCCAACCTGGCTGTGAACACTGCCAGGGTTGGGGCAGCCACAGCCTCCCTGGGCAACCTGGGACAGTGTCTCACCACTCTCAAATTAAAAAACCTAACCTAAATTTCCCCTCCTTCAATTTGTACCCATTACATGAAGAGCTGCAATGTTGTGAGCACTTTGCATGTTTACCTGACAGCAGAATCTTCCAGAGTTTGCAAAATGAGTCCGGAAATTGCTCAATGACAAAATTTCTATCGCTTTCTCGTTCCAGTCAGGCTAAAAATAAAAGAAAACCTTGTGCCAGCCTCATTTCTGCTGCAACCACATTCATCTCAGTGGTGTTAAATAGGGGTGAGGATGGGCCTTTACCATGTTGTTTTTCTAGCAGTGCAACTTCCAGTCACAGCCAGAACAGGGAAACGGAAACCAGTGGTGAGCCAGACGGCCTGGCACGGCTCCCCAGGCTCCACATCATCACCAGCAGGTCTCCACATCCCCAAAATTCACCCCACCACCTCCTGCTCAATGCCAACACCAAGGTGTCTGCAAGGCAACTCTTAGCAATGTGGGTTGGAGGCAACTGAGGCAAGACCCAGAGCAATCCCACACCTATAAGGTCCCAGATTTGTGTTTAGGCACTGTTGGATGAAGCTTAAGGAGGTCTGAAGCTCCTACAGCTTTGCCCTTGTCTTCTACAAAATTGGCATCTCCTCTTGGGTTTGTTTGCTTGGAGATGGATCCATTTCTCCTGGAAGTCCCATGCAGTATGTGCTGCAAGAGTGAAGAAACTGTCGTTTCACCAAGGGCAAGAGACAACTTTGATCAACCTGATGGACAAATTGCCTGTGCTTCTACCCCAACAGGGTTATGACTGCAGGTGTGACAGAGCTAGTGCTATTCACAATAGTCCTAACCATCTCAAGTGCAGTGCTAGGAGCTAGGAACATGGGATACCAGCCAAGATACAGGGCTTCTGTCTGAACACCCTTTTCCCAGGTGTTTCTCCATTGTGAGCTCTCCCACAGTGGTATTTTTTACACCTGAATGCCCATCCCAGCAGCATCCCTCAGCTGAGCTCAGGGGAAGGGGCAAAGCCCACAGCATGGGGCTATTTTGCTGCAACACATCCCACAGACAGCCACAAGAACAAGACCTTCACCTCTGGTAGCTCTAATCTCTGCTGGGAACAAAACATGAGCAGCACAAGGAAGGGCTGTCTGTCCCACGCAGCAGCTGTGGGTATTGCAGAAGCCACAGAATGACCTGTAGTGCCTCCTAAGAAAGTTTCTGTTGTGCTGCTGCATCACTGATGTAAGGGGAGAAGGCAACAGAGCCCAGCTTGGGGGTTTAGGAATCAGTGAGTCAAGTGTCTTTGAGGAACTGTTTGGGTATGGCCATGAGCCAGGACGTGGCTCTTCCTTTGGAGCTTCCTATGAACTTCCTAACTACCCCCACGCTGCCTCCTCATCCTTCAAGGATGTATCTGTATATCTAAGGGATATTAGAGAGCTACAAACACAAAACCTTTCTAAGTTACTCCAGAAGAAACCTTTTGGAGCCCTCATGCTCTTGCCAAATGCAGAAGATGTTCCCATGGAGAAGCCACATTCCAGCATCATTTGACACCCATGGCATCCTCCACAGCCACAGCCACACTCACAGAAATGTTTCTGAGCACTGAAAGAGAGAAACCTCTACCTGCATGGCTGCACCGTAGCCTGATTTGAACCCAATCCTCTCCACCTCCTGCCAGGTGAGGGATAGGTTCAGCCAAGTGGAGATGGTTTGTGTGTCCCTTTTCCACTTGCTCTATATCAGCATGGATCTGCCCAGGGCCAGCTGAGGGAGTGGCTCAGGCAATCACCTATGAACCTCTCTGCCTCCCTGAAGGTAATGTGCTGAGCCATTCCCAGGGCCAAGGGCAAATGTCTAATGTGATCTGGTCCAGCAAAAGACATCAGCTCTTGCCCATTTCTAACACAGTGGAACCTGTTGCTGTAAACCTTAAATAACTGCAAACAAAGTCTTACCTGGCTTGGTGCAGGCACCTGCCTTCCTTCTGCCTTTCAAATAAGGTGAAACCACTGATACTGGAGCTCAGAGCTTCAGTTGAGACGTTTAACAGTTTGTTAAACCCAAAGCCACAGTCAAGTTCAGAAGTTAGACTAAGTCCCACCAGGCTGAGCTTACCCTGGTTTCTGGTTTGGGTGTGGACTTTCTGCTGTAGGTTTAGACCAAACAAGAGGGATGTGCCTGAACAGGATTGGATTGTCACTCTCTAACAAGCATTTCACTGAGAGGTTATTGCTCTGCACTGTGTGACAGGGGAGAGAGAATTGAGTCAATTAAGTGACAAGTAAATTCCTTATGCTAAATGGGAACAAGTCTCCATGGGCTGTGTTGTCACCACACTGGAAGGAGATAAGGCTCAGCTCCTACTACAGAGATTTCATAAGCACTGATAATTTTAAACCCTTGCAATGTCTAGCAACAGTAATTATATTTCATGCCTCAGATGAATAAAAAAATTCTCCAAGATCTTATGGTGTCTGTGACAGGAGAACATGGAGCTGTGCATTGTCCTGGGACAGGACATGTGGGTCACTGGTAAGGAAAATAGTGGATAAGGTTAAAAGGCTATGCAGATCCTGAAATTTCTCCACATTTTGCTTAGTTCTCTAAGCAGTTCTGAGCTGGGGAGGGGAAAAAAAAAAAAAGAGTAAAAGTCAAGGACACTTAATTTATGTATCTAAAATGATCACGTTGGGACCTTGGGAGACTCACCCAGTCGGATAGTTTCTGACTCTGACTCCTCTTGGTCTTACCCTGCTGACTTCAGCAGCCACCCATTAAATGATTTCAGATAATGCATGGAAATATTAAGCACGAAACAAGAAAAAAAATTCCACCCCATCTTTCCATTCAGTCAGATATACATATATCAACATATTTTGGGCTGAAGAAAAGCAAACAACAATGACTTCAACTATCATTCATAGCTTTGCGGTCTCGGGAAAAGTCCCCCAAGCCTTCTTGGGCTCTCTCGGTTGCAGGTTCACAGAGAACAGGTACAGCCAAAGCTTAATCAGGAAATTAAATATTGGGCAGAAAGGAAATTCAACAAACAAGGCTTGATTGTTGTTCTGAGGTTGGGACCTCTTCCCAGCACGTCACACCATTGTGACCTTCAAGATAACCACACGAGAGAAGGTTTTCAGCACTCTGAATCCTGAAATGACTGACTGCTTACTCAGGCAGCATCCTCTGGACTAATTACTCACTTTGTTGCTCGTTCTGGTTTCTCTGCTTTCTCAGTCTCTCTGCATTCAGGCACTGGAAGGCACCTCTGGGTCAGGCCCTGTCGTATCTTCAGCACCATCAAGTTGGTCCCTGTGAAAAGGGTATGTTAGTCACCTGGGGACAGAGAGGATTAAGCCCAAGAATCTGCAACACAGTTTTGTGCACCCTGGGCTGTGTTGCATCCTCATATGGGAGATTTTTCTAAAGATGCTTTGTTTTCCAGGCTAACTTGTCCTGTCCCAGGAATCACCTGATCAGGGAAAGACCAACAGGCCTTGCAATAACTGCTAATAAATTCATCTCTTCTGCACCTCTGTGAAGTGTGAGTCTCTCTGGCATGGAAAAAGAAGACCAAAGTTTGGGGACAGGGGAATGGGGTTGAAGGGCAGAAATGAGACTTTTTGCTGACATCCCACCCAGACCAACCTTGGCACTGACCCAAAACCACTTCAAGGATCTCACCTGGGACCCACCAGGACACTGTGGAGTGGCTGCTCTGCCACAGCCTGAAGTGAGCTCCCAGCTGGTGGACACATCTGGGTTTTGACACGAACATTGCTCTCACACCACTGCAAGCACCAAAGCTCCTCCTCCTTGACAGGGAGAAAGTGACCTCCTGTGCCTCCTGTGGAGCTGTCCCTTGCTCTGGCACATCCAGTGCTCTGCTGGTCCATCCCTAGAGCCTGACACCTTCCCACAGCCACCATTCAGCTTTGTTTCAGGAAGGTGACCAAGGGTTTCCAATCAACCAGCTGTGATGGCTTCATTAAGTGATTCTTATCCCTTCAAAACCATCAGGACTGAACCTTCTCTTTGGGCTCTTGTTTCCCCTCTGCTCTGCCATGAGTGACCCTTTTTGAAGGCTTTCAGAAAGGCTGTGTTTCCCCTCTGCTCTGCCCTTTTTGAAGGCTTTCAGAAAGGCTGAAAAGCATTTTTGGAGATATATCCAAATCATTGTGCTCCCACGGGTGCCCCATGGTAACCTCTTGGCAACACTGTGCACAAACCCATAATGAATTTATGCTGCCCTTGAGCCAGCACTGCAGTGAGTCCTGTAAGCTGCAATTTTCCTCTCACTCAACTTTTAAGCTTAAAGGAATTGTTTGAATTCAGCACTGAGCCCGACAGAATCATCCTGTCTCCCAAAGCAGCACCTCTGGGGGATCACAGCCCCTGAAGAGCTCTGCAGGTCCCTCCCCATTCCCTTACCCACCTCCTGGAGGAGACTCCTGCCCCACACCTGGGCAGGGAGGGCAGCTCAGCCCTTCATGGGGACAAATATCTCTTTCCTAATATATATTTCAGCTCATGTCATCACCATCTGGCACTGATACCACATCACATCCTGGCAGCTCACACTAAACAGATCAAATCTGCCTTGAACCTTGACTTTCCTCAAGGGTCTCTCATAGCCAGGTCCCTACCTGCACCCAATCTTTCCCCTCAAACCCAGCAGCAGCCACAGAAACCTTGTGCTCTCTTCCCTCTTTAACACACAGTAAGGCAGTTTTGCAAGCAGAAAGAGCTGATCAGGATGATCTTGTCAGTTTACCTCATCAACCACAAGATTTTCCTAATTTTACTGAGATTTGGATGCACCCCAAGGGAGTTGATAAGATTTTTTTGTTTGGCTGTCAGTGCTGGCTCAGATTTACCTGCTTTGACATGAGCCAGAGGTGTCTGAATGTTTGCACATGAGATAACCTGAAAGGTTGACACACAATTACTAATCTCAACTGCGAGATATAAATCATATCCCTGTGCTTTGTTACCTGATAGCAGCAACTCTATTCATCAGCAGATCAATTATGATAATAACGTTCACAAATAACTCTCCTGGTTGGTATAATTAGATCGAAGTGGGAATGTGACATGTCTAACATGCTGATGTGCAAGATCATTCATCTGGTATGAACTTGGGTAGAGTTCTTCACCCTGATTTTTAACCCTTAGCTGGTATAAATCAGGGATAGACCCATGATAATACCACTCCAATTTTTTTTTCAGCTATTTGCCTTTATTGTTCTTTATCTGTTGCAAGTTTTGAGAGATTTTATGACTGCCTTTCCTGTCCATTCTGGGGTTTTCCCACCCCCCAATACTGCCATATCATGCAGGACCCACTTTAATACCCAGAACCCATTTGTTTGCCACCAGGAAAGCTGATGGATGAAAAGCACAAGTGGTCTAAAATGCTATACCTCACTATGGGCCAGGCCTGAGCTCCTGCTTTCATCAGCAGGTTCCTCCATGAGCACAAAGCACATCTCACTCTTGATCCCCTCACTTTGCACACAGCTGTGAGAGAGAGGTGGCATGTTTTTCTCACTTTGATGTTTCACAGGTGATGAGTCCTGTTGGGGCAGGACCTCTGCTTGCTCACAGGGCACTGTAGACAGCCAATCTAGCCTGCTCCAAGCCCTGTCTAACCTGGTCTTGAATATTTCCAGGGATGGGGCAGTTTCTGCCTCCAGCTTTGGGGTCCCCAACATAGGAAGGACATGGATCTGCTGGAGCAAATCCAGAGGAGGTCACCAAGGAATTTCTGCTGTGAGGAAAAGGTGAGAGAATTGGGATTGTTCAGCCTGGAGAAGAGAAGGCTTTGGGGTGACCTAATTGTGGCCTTCCAGTACCTGAAGGAGCTAAAGAAAATGGAGAGAGACTATTTACAAGGGCCTGGAGTGCCAGGACAAAGAGGAATGTCTTCACACTGACAGAGGGCAGGGTTAGATGGGATATTGGGAAGAAATTCTTGGCTGTGAGAGTGGCTGAGGCACTGGACAGGTTGCCCAGAGAAGCTGTGGCTGCCTCATCCCTGGGAGTCTTCCACGCCAAGTTGGATGGGGCTTGGAGAAACCTGGTCTGGTGAAGGTGTCCCAGCCCATGGCAGGGGGATGGAAATGGATGTTCTTTAAGGTCCTCCCAACCCAAACCATTCTATGACTCTATGATGATTCTATGATTTTCTGCAGACCCAGCTCCTCCAGATGAGCACTAGAGATCTATGTGGAGAAGGACTTTTCCCTTCTCCAGCCTCCTGACAGTTCAGCCTTATCAGCACTGCAGCACAGCAGTCCTGACCTATGGAACACACCAGGGCACACAGCTATGTCAGCACTGCTCTGTGCACAGTGATAAGGCTATAACAGTTACCTCATGGACCACATGTGCAGAGATGCCTTTATCACTCTTTTCCTACACATAAGGAGCTGAAGCACAGATAAACCTGGCATGCACTGGAAGTCCTGTGTGCATCATCCACCACCACATGAGTGGCTTGTCTGTTTGAGCAGTGACTCTGCACAGCAACTCTCTTAAAGTATGTGGATGAGTCTCTGAGAGCATCCCTGAGCATTGCACCCACTTGAGCAGTGACTCTGCACAGGAACTCTCTTAAAGTATGTGGATGAGTCCCTGAGAGCATCCCTGAGCATTGCACCCAGCAAAGCATCACCACCTCATGGCCCTGCACAGGACACCCCAACACTGCACCCTGTGCTGAGAGCATTGGCCAAACACTCCTGGAGCTCTGTCAGCCTTGGGGCTGTGCCCACTGCCCTGGGGAGCTGTTCAGTGCCCAAACACCTCTGGGGGAAGAACCTTTCCCTATTATCCAGCCTAAACCTCCCCTGGCACCATCAGGTTCCATCACCAGAGAGCAGAGCTCAGAGCTGCCCCTGCACTGCCCTTTGTGGGGAAGCTGCAAACCATAACAAGCTCTTCTCTTCTCCAGGCTGAAAAAGCCAAGTGACCTCATCTGCTCCTTGTATGACCCCTGTAGGCACTTCACCATCTCCATGTCCCTCCTTTGGACACTCTCTAACACTTTTAGATCTATTCTGGCACCAAAAACTGCCCTCAGCACTCAAGGTGAGGCTGCACCAGCATAGACTAGAGCAGGACAATCCCCTCCCTCAACCAGCTGGCAATACCTTACCTGATGCACCCCAGGCCACTGTTGTCCCTCCTGGCTGCCAGGGCACTGCTGACTGTTCACTTTGCCATCCACCAGGGCCCCCAGGTCCCTTTCAGCAGCACTGATCCCACAGCACTTCTTTTGCCTTCAGCCCTCTCCCTGGCTCCATCATTAACCTGGGAATTCCCACTAAGGCACAAGAGCTGTACAAACCCAGCTTATTTGCTTTTCAGGGTAGTAAATAAACCTCATTTCCCAGACTGCCAAGTGGAAGCAGCTGTTTGCATAGTGAGGTGCTTATCTGCAAATGTAAAGCTCTTGAACAAGACATAGCAGAGTGGTGAGCTCAGATCCGGTAACCCAGGCTATTTTTAAGTCTCTTGTTTTATTCAATGCAACCAGTGCTGGATCTGAGATATAAATAGAAATTAATCTAGCAGGCTGCAAAGCCAAGTCTGATTGCAGCTATCTGCCTTCAGCCCTTGCTCTTGGCACCCGGACGAGAGAGGAACAACCAGAACGTCACTGTTAACGTGACCTCCCACTCTGCCCCTTGGCTCTGCTCACCATAAGCAAAACAACTGTGATGAGGTCACTTGTTTATAAAAAAAAAAGTCTTACCCAGGACAAAAAGAGGTTTGGAAACTCAGTCCTCACATTGCTTGGCCTCCTCTTTGGAAAAAGGAGGTTGATGCTTAGACCAAATCTGCTGTTTCTGCTGCAAATGTCTTTGGTTCCCAATATCCTGAGGAGATGGAATAGGCACATCTGGATGCTAAAACTTGGTGCTTTCCCTGGCCAGGGATACACAGAGAAAAAGATGGGGAAAGAAAATAACATCTCAAAGCTAGTGCCAAGCATAGGAAAGAAAATATGTAATGAATATGTATATATTACATATATACATATTATTATACAGTATTAACTATTATATAATACTTATTTTATATGATATATACATATATATATATATATATATGCAATCTAATTATATATAAATATAATCCTAGAATCTTGGAATGCTTTGGGTTGCAAGGGAACTTAGAGCTCATCCAGTTCCACTCCCTGTCATGGGCAGGGACACCTTCCACCAGCTCAGGTTGCTCCAAGCCCCATCCAACCTGACCTGGAACACTCCCAGGGATGGAGCAGCCACAACTCCTCTGGGCAACCTGTGCCAGTGCCTCAGCACCTCACAGGGAAGAATTCCTTCCCAATATCTAACTCTGCCCTCTGGCAGTGTGAAGCTGTTCCCCCTTTTCCTTGTCCTGTCACACCAGGTCCTTGTCCCAAGTCCTCTCCAGCACTCTTGGAGCTGCTATAGGTAGTGGAAGGGGCTCTAAGGTCCTCCTGGAGCCTTCTCTTCTCCAGGTTAAACACCTCCAGCTCTCTCAGCCTTTCCTCACAATGCATATCATATAATATATAAATAAACTTGGGGCCAATGAGTGCAAGAGAATCACCGAGTTCCATCAGCTTCCCAAAAGGCCTGGCTGTTTGAACAACCATGGCTGCTCAGAGTCTTTGTTTCCCTTTTCCAAATCAGAGTAAACAAAGCTGCTGCCAGCTGGCAACTGAGGCAAAGTCTCCACAGGGACACATCCACCCAGCAGCATCCTCCAAACCAGCTGTTTTCTGGAGCATATCATAGGAACTCACCACATCATGCACTTCTCATTGGTAGCTGCCAACACATCTCTACCAGCTCTCAGCAGTGCTTCCCCAGAGCTTCCCCTGCTCCAAAAAGGGCCTTTTGGGTGGGTTTGTATCCAACAGCAGTTGGGTGCTCGTGGGTCTCATCCTCCTGCTACACCAGGCTACAGAGGTCTGGTGGACAGAAGCAGCTCTGCTGCCTGTAGAAGAAGACACAGTGTCCATCACTGGATTGGTTTTACTCATTCTGGACTAATTTGTGCTTCCCAAGGACCAATTTCTCCCTGTTCCTTCCTGGAACTTGCATCTCCCAGCCCAGCATGATTAGTTTCTGCCAAGGGTCTTCATAGAGAAGTAGTTAACATAGGGAGTCACTTTGTGGTGGGATACAGAGCCCTAAGACACAGGCAGAGTTTTGAGTAACTGAGGAGCAGAAACAGGGAAAGCCTGGGATAATGCCTGGATGCAGCCCAAACCATCCCAACCTCTGCAGCCACAAGATTCTGTGCTCCCACCATCAGATTTGCAGGGGCAAACCACACTGACAGGTTTTCTGTGCTTCCCAAACATCTTACAGTAGTTTCTTGCCACAGTAATTTGTAATACAGATTTTCCATACTATCTAGGAGCTAATGCTCTAGTGCCAATGGATGTGACACCACAGAGCTGCTGGAATGGATTAGGGACAGAGTTTTTACCAACAGAAATATGGATGAATGCTAATTTATAAATCTTCTATCTAGCAGCATATCAGAGGAAATGAATTCTGAACCATCCTCTAGGCAAATACAGTGTTGGCAAAATTCATCAGAGCAATATTTTATCTCCTTGGCACTTTGTCATTTTTTAACCCCATTTCTCAATTATTTTTCTGTTGGGTTCTTACAAAAGAAGAATAAGAACCACAGTGTGAGGTGACCAAGGAGAAATATGAGCTGGCTGAGGTTATTTCTATGAAGCACTTATAGTAATGGGTTTGAACATACAGTGCAAGAAGATGAGACCAAAATCCTTAATAGGTGTATATTTAATAACCCAAAGTCAGGAAGGAGATGATTAATTGCCTTTTTAGAGAATTTTTTATTTAGATTTATGCCAAGGAGGAAATAACATTTTCCTGGAATCGATGCATCTTTACTAGTACTTTAAAAAAAAATGAAATTAATAACTTTTGAGGCCTCTCTTTTGGAAAAACCTGCAACAACCCAAGCCACCTCAGTCATTTCACTCCCAGCTGAGCCCTTCCCCCTCCCATCCAAATCCTGCCCTATTCCTTGTCTCTGGCTAGCACCCAGGGCACAGGGAGGGGTGCAGGTGGCACAGGGAGCAGCACCCCAGGGCCCCCAAAACCTCAGTGGGGTCTGTGTCACAGGGCAGAGCTACATGCCCCAGGGTGAGCTGCTCCTGGCACAACTGCCCCAGGACAGAGCTACAACATGCTGTGGGATTTATCCATCAGCTTCCCACAGCCTCTCTCCCAGGGGTGCTTTGCCCAAACAGCACTTAGTGTGGGCCCTGCCCAGAAAAATGCCTTGTCTGATTAGGAAATGGAAAAATGAATCCACTTGCATAAGAGCACAGTGAGAGCAGAGCCAGGAGCAGAGCTGGTACCTCCTGCCCTACCCTGGGCACACAACTCTTGTGCCTGTTTAGGAAACTTCCTACATGATTTCTCACATCCTCCACATTTGGTTTGTTTCCTGGGGAAGAGTGAGGATTTCTGAGGAGGGTCAGCTCTGTGGGATGCTGCCTGGCTCTGTGGGGAAGAGCTGAGCAGGGATGGCAGGATGGTTCCAGCAGGTCCTGCACTGACTTGTGCATCACCAGACCATGCCCAGGGCAAAGGCCTTTGGGCAGTGCTTTACCCCAGGAGACATCACCTGTTCCTTACAGAGGTGATTCCTGAGGATCTTATCCCTGAATTTCCTCACTCAAATCTGGGGAATATGGTTGTGGAGAAACTCTCTTTGACATGGCAATCAGGTAGCAGAGGAAAGGCTGAATGGAAAACTGTCTGGGAAGCTGAATGGGCAGGAGTTATCTGTGATGGTAAAACAGAGCTGGGACAACCCAAGGGCAGCCCAGCCTCAAGCAGGACAGCACAGGCACATCTCACCACACAGATTTCAGCATTTTCACTCATTTTGCCACAATGAACTCTGGTGGTGAGATTTTAAATGTCTATTAGACTGCTGGATACAGAGACAGAATCCAGAGTGGGAATCTCCACTCAATTTCTCATTATGCCTCAGTAGTTGTTAATCCATTTTTCCTAGCACTGCTTTACTCAGTGACACTGGGCTAGGTTTCAGGACCAGGCAGAAAGTCCTGGCTCCATCAGCCCAACCCAGAAGTTGCCCAGAGCTACCTCTGTCAGCTGCTCCTGCTTCCAAAGGAACTGTTCCCACCGTGCCACAGGCAGAGTGAGAGTAGACTGGAGCTGGCCCACGCACCAGCAGCTCTGACTCAGCTGCTCCTCACTGATCTACAGCAGCAACACTGTTCCCTGCACTCGTGACCAGATGCACGTCTTGAGACCTCATTTAATCCCAACTTCCTGCCCTGGCTCAGGTAAGCAGAGCATGACTCTTGCTCAGCCCAACTTTTCACACATAGCAACAAGAGGTCCTGTTTTCTTGGCTGTTGGGGTCAAGCTCAAGCCACAAAGCTTCAGCTGAGACAAACACCATGAGCCATTTTCACCAGCTCTTTTGCCAGACCCACCATCTCCTCCATGTGCAGCACTGCACTCCTTGCACCTGCAGAGAGGTGAGTGACTGCACACAGCATGGATCAGGCAAGCAGCAAGTCCCATCTCCATGGACACACTCAGCATCACAGAAAGGTTTGGGTTGGAAGGACCTTAAAGCTCATCTCATTCCACTCTTCTGCCATGGGCAAGGACACCTTCCACCAGCCCAGGTTGCTCCAAGCCCCATCCAACCTGGCCTGGAACACTCCCAGGGATGGAGCAGCCACAGCTTCTCTGGGCATTGTCTTTGCTTATCTGAGATCTCCTCAAAATCTCTGCAAACCCTCCAAGTTGTGCTTTTGTAGGGAATTTTCAGCATTTCCCAATCCCAGTCAGGCAGAACATCTGATGAGAAGCAGCTTTCCTGCAGTCAGCCTGTTGGTTTCAGGCTCAGTGGGATCCCCAGTGATGGAGACTATGGGGCTGAGGGTGCTCCTGCCCCCCAGGTCCCCTCCAGGGTGTCATGAGCTGAACATGCACCAGGGTGGGAGCAGCTTCTGCCCCACTGCTTTGCTTGTAGAATCACAGAATGGTTTGGGTTCAAGAGACCTTAAATATCATCTCATTCCAACCCCCTATGGACCTTCTTATTGCCACGTTCCTCTGCCAAAGGGAATGCTGCTTGAGTCAACCTAATTTAGAAAGTGGTTTAATCAACTTAACCTGCCTGTGCTGAGGCTAATGAAAGCAGTTTGCCTTGGAGGGGTTAGTCAGGCCTTTATTTGGGATTTTCAAAGCCTCACAAGCCACAACATGAGTCCTGCTGGAAGTCTGTTCAGTGATTCTCAAATCCCACTCTCTGCCTGCTCTGAGATTTCAGTGTTGGAGAAGTTTTGGCTGGCTGGGCTCTTTGCAAAGACATCAATTTCATCCTCTAATAGGCACAGAAAACTTGATTTCAGCCCCACTTACAAGGCTGTAAATCCAAGCTAACCATATTAAACCCAAGGCAGCTGATGCTGGAGACTTAAAACTACCTAGAGGAAAAGCCACCTGAGGTGTGTGCAGCCACCAGCCTGGCCTGCAGCCACCCTGGGCTGATTTGTAAAGCAGCCCAGAGAAATCCCTTTATAAATGTTCCATTAATATTAACAGCTAAATTCCCAGGCCTGCTCTAAAAACCTCACCTTCACCTAAGTTAGCAGCAACTGTTCTTATTTAATTTGCTCCCAAGGCTGCCAGAGCACAGCATCAGGGGCTGCAAGCTGATGTAGTTCCCTTGAAGTCAATCATATTGATTTCTGTCACTCACAGGGGTGTAGTTAGTACCCTGGCTAAGGACCAAGCTTTTCCTCCATCCCCTTCCAAAGCACAGGGCAAAACCTGATCAGAAATCACCAAAGACCTCAGTGCTATGACTTCTCCCTCTATTTTTCACTTAAACTTCACCTAGTGGAAAATTCCCCCTGGGTATGAATTCTAGTGGGTTCATTTCTCCTTCAGGAAATGATTTTTGAGGCTTTCTAGTCTTTTCTCACCACAGGTGAAACATACCCTAGAGTTGAGCATTGACCCTTGTGCTGTGCCCAGCACATTGGGTACACCAGGAAGTATTCACTTGTTAATAGAAAGAGATTGGCCTTTTTTTCCCCCCCTGAGCCAACAGCCAAGCACAGCTCTGGCCCATCCTGTACCTAATAAATCCTTTGGCACTGATTTCCCTGCAGCTCCTTACGCCAGAGAAGTTGAGCTCAGCAAGGCACAGCTCATCCCTTAATCTCTCCCCAGTCCCTAACCATGTCCCAAACCTGACTAATACCCAAAGCAATGTCTTCATTCAGGTGAGAAGGAGGAATTTAACAGCATTTAGAGTAAATAATAACTAGCTATTTAAACAGGACATTCCCAGAGGGAATTTCTTGCCTTGGCATTTCCTATTTGGAGCCCAGAGGATCTTTGTCTCCTGTCTCACCTGAGCCCCAAGCAGGAGGCTGCATGCATGGCCTTGGGTGTCAAAACCCCGAGGAGCTTCAAATGCTCCAAGAAAAGAGCATTCATTCCTTCCTGCTGTCACTGTGGCTCCTGCTGCAGCTTTCTCATTGTTTCAGCCTGGAAAATTAATACATTTGTGGTCCAACCACATCACAACACACAGTGTGGTCAGGAGAGACACTTCCCTTTCCATCCTGCTGCTGGAGGCTCTCATTTAATACTGGAAGAGGTTCTGCTGTGTGCTAAGAGCCATGGTTTGTCATTAGAAATTAATCTGAGGTCACAAAAATACCCCCAAAAGTCAGAATACTTCATCCTTTGCTGGTGTGCTGCTCCACAGCGTTTCGCTGCAGATGTGATTCTTTCCTAATAGAAAGAGAATTTGCAAACCCAGAGGTGATATCCAAGGACAAATACTTTCTGCTTGAATATTTAAGGATCCTGATACTACTTTTGGCTTCAGCCAAAAATAGCTCATCCCTTGAAGTCAGGAGCTCTTGTTCTTGGGGATAAGTGAATCTAGAATCATAAAGTCATGGAATGCTTTGGGTTGGAAAGGACCTGAAAGATCACCTAGTTCCATCGTCTTCCATGGGCAGGGACACCTTCCACTAGCCCAGGTTGCTCCAAGCCCCATCCAACCTGGCCTGGAACACTCCCAGGGATGGAGTAGCCACAGCTTCTCTGGGCAACCTGTGCCAGTGTCTCACCACCCTCACAGGGAAGAATTTCTTCCTGATATCTAACCTACATTTTTCCTCTTTCAGTTGGAACCTGGATGCCTACAGGGAGGGTGGAAGAGCCTCTGCATCCCACTGTGCCATGGTGTGCTCCAGGCAATGCCAGCTCACCTGGCTGATGGAGGAATGGAGGGATGGATGGACAGCTGCCTCACTCTCCAACATCCCACTAAATCCAGCCTAGGGACTGGTGCATACTGGTGTGGCTGCACTGCTCAAGCTGAGTGAAAAACACAACCACAGCCTTTAGAGAGAGGCAAATGGACGTTTCTAAATTGTTTCAGATCATGTGAACAGTCAGTTTTAATTTTAGTTCATAATGTGAACTGACTGAAAACCTGAAACCAGCAAGTGATCAGAGAGAAGGAGAAGTGAGCAGCTTGTAAAAGAAAATAAAGGCACAATGCAAACCCTCCCCCTGTGGAAAATAGGAAGTGTTAGAAAGGACCAGCAGAGTTGCAAAAGAAGTATTTTAGGAGATCAGAATTCACAGCACAACACCTAGAAATGAGGATATAAAGGTAAATACCATCTGAGAGTGGCCCAAGGATTTAGTGATAAGCTCAGATGCTGAGATGCATTTGAGATGTATATAGAAAGGGTGAAGAGAGACACCAAAAAAAACCCCAGGATTTCTGCATTCATCAGAACTAGGAGAAGAAAAAGAAACAGAGAGTCGTGGGGAAAGCTGCAGTATTCAACACCCTTCTTGTTTCAGCCTTCAGAGGAAAAAAACATGCCTAAGTCCCCAGCTGCCCAGCAATGAAGCAGCAATAAACTAGAAATAAAGGCTGTACACATATGTACATACATATTCCTATATATCTGTACTTTAAAAAGCATCTATTTGCTAATACTGAATACACTGGTATTTATTGGATGAAAGACTCTGGAGTGCTAACAGCCATCCCAAAATCTCCTTGCAGACCTGGGGGCTAGAAGAAGGGGAGAGATGAGCTGCTCACCCAGAAAGGCAGAGGGAAGTGGAGCAGGGATGGTCAGGAACATCAAACCTGAACCCTCAGAGGACACTGCAATAGCAAAAGACAACCAAATAGCATTTCTCAGGAGTAAACTGGGTCACATAACAGCCTTCCTGACAGCAATCTGGCTGCATGGGTAAGGAGGAAGCTGATATATCCACTTCATCAGGGCTTGGAGCACTGTTTTCCATGTATGCCTGTTTGTCTGGGCTTTTAAGGCTGCCCTACATGGCAGCAAGCTGCTGAAGGACACACACACAAGTCCTTGAAGGTCTGAGTTGCTTGTCCAATCTTTTATGTGCCTCCAGAGAAGATGTAGGGGACAGTGATCTTTATCCTGTGCTTTGTGGGCAAATCATCTCCAATGCTGCTCCTACAGAGGGTGCCAGTAATTGCTGGAATTGCCCTGCCAAGTGAGGCCAGGCCAGGTGATGCTCCCATGCCACTAAAACCATTAGCAAACAGCAGGGAAGGAACACACCCTGAGGGATCTCCTGCCTTGGCTCTGCTGTTGGTATCTGCTCTGAGGGCCTGTGGATGTGCCAAGCCAGGCTGGCATCACCTGCCTGTGCTCCACAGGGGACAAACCAATCTGCTGTCTCACCCTGGGGCTCTTACAACTCCCCCATCCTCCTGAAACCCTGTCCACAAGCTCTGGGCTCCTTCCATCTCACAGTTATCTGTTTCTGAGTTGTGTTGGTGTCTCTTCCCTCTCAGCAAGGATGTCACCTTGCCAAGGGCTGGGAAAGGCACAGATAAACAATTCTCATTGAATAATAGAATCATCAAGGTTAGATGAGATGTCTAAGATCATCAAGTCCTCCAACCTGCCACTCTGCTGTAGCCCCTGAACCATATCCTTCAGCACCAGATGCCTCTTAAACACCTCTATGGATGGTGACTCCACCACCTCCCTGGGCAATATTCTATTCCAGCAACACCCTAACAGTGATAAGATTTTGTGGTGTTTTGCCATGAAAGGCTTGCAGCCACCTCCACCTCTCCTCAGACTTGTAAATATCGGGATGAATTACTCAGAATTCCCCAGTTTGCAACGACTTTACCCAGACTGGAAAGGAAGAGCAGAGCTGGGTGGGTGGCACAGACCTGCCGGCAGAAACGAGCACTGTGCCACAGCAAAGAGGTCAGTGATAAGATTTTGTGGTGTTTTGCCATGAAAGGCTTGCAGCCACCTCCACCTCTCCTCAGACTTGTAAATATCGGGATGAATTACTCAGAATTCCCCAGTTTGCAACGACTTTACCCAGACTGGAAAGGAAGAGCAGAGCTGGGTGGGTGGCACAGACCTGCCGGCAGAAACGAGCACTGTGCCACAGCAAAGAGGTCACCAAGATGGCAAGAGCCACAACCACCTGAGGAATGTTTGATTCAACAGAAATTCCCCACCATCCATGCCAAGAGCAAAGCATCCAGGAAAACACGACACCAGCTCTGGCTCCAAAAGGAACTTTTCCATGTGTTTTTATCCCCAGTCATCACAAGAGTCTCCTGCCTTCTGTCCCTGCATGCCAGACCTCTGCAGGAATCCTTGTGTAGACTTGCTGACATTTTACTGATGCTTTGACTCCTCCTGATGCCACTGAGGTTTCCCAACACGGAGTATCAGTTTACACGTGGCTGTTTTCAGCACGTAAGTAAACAGCAGCAGCACCATGTTTACAGAAGCTGCTCCAGAGCAGCATTGGGATGCTGAGCTGGTTTGCAGTGACTCCCCTGGGTGATAAAGGTCACCCATCCTTTCTTCTGAACTGGACCAGACCCCTAAACCCACCTCCCCCAGCTTATTTCCCCCTAAGCAAGCAGCTGTTCAAGCAAAGTTGTCACTGTGGAGCTAAGATGAAGCACTGGGAGAAGGGCAAGCATAGCAATGCTGAGGGTTAAATCCATCAACACAACTGGGAAAATAGTGTGAATTTCCCTGAAGGGCCTCCAAGAGAACTGGAAAGGGACTTTGGACAAGGGCATGGAGTGACAGGACAAGGGGGAATGGCTTCATACTGACAGAGGGCAGGGCTGGGTGAGATATTGGAAAGAAATTCTTCCCTGTAAGGGTGGTGAGACACTGGCACAAGTTGCCCAGAGAAGCTGTGGCTGCTCCATCCCTGGAAGTGTTCAAGGCCAGGTTGGATGGGGCTTGGAACAACCTGGGCTGGTGGAAGGTGTCACATCAGAGCCATGTGGTCACTGCTGCCATTTCCCAGTCACAACACGTGGTGACCACATGGCTGCAATGTGAGCCCTGAAATGTCATCAGAGACCACATGTCCTTGCTATAAGCCCCAAAATGATGCCTAGAGTTCTGTGGTTGTGCTGGTTTGGGCCGAAGTGGAGTTAACTTTCTTCCCAGTGGCTAGTGTGGGGCTGAGTTTAGAATTTGTGCAGGGCATAGGGTTGATAATGCAGAGATGTTTTTGTTGTTGCTGAGCAGAGCTCACACAGAGCCAAGGCCTTTGCTTCCCATCCTGCCACACTGGCAAGAAAGTTGGGGGGGTGTGGGAGCTTGGGAGGAAACACAGCTGGGACAGGTGACCCAACCTGACCAAAGGGATATTCCATACCATAGGACATCATGGTCAGTATATAAAGTGGAAGGAAGAAGGAGGAAAGGGGGGACATCTGGAGTGATGGTGTTTGTCTTCCCAAGGAACCATTCCCTGTGCTGGTCCCTGCTCTCCTGGAGGTGCTGAACACCTCCTGCCTGTGGGAAGCAGTGAATTAATTCCTTGTTTTGCTTTGCTTGTGTGTGCAGCTTTTGCTTTCTCTATTAAACTGTCTTTATCTCAACCCATGAGCTTTTCTAGCTTTTACCCTTCTGATTCTCTCCCCCATTCCATTGGTGGGGGAGTGTGTGAGCAGCTGTGGTTCTTGGTTGCTGGCTGGGGTTAAACCACGACAGTGGTTCTGCCCAAAGCACAGCACAGTGTGACCTCATGTGGGGATGGCCCCAGGCAAAGGGAACTGCTCAAAGCACAGTGAAACATGTGCCCATGGCACTCCCTGCCCTGGGTTCAAAGCTACAGAGACCACACTGTATCCATGGATGGTCACTATCTCTTTCTCATCTGTCTCTTTTTCTTCTCCTCACTATATAAACTGTAATCCACACTGAGCAGTATCCCCTTAATGACTCATTAAGTGCCATGTTCAATGCTTGGCTAAGGGCTTTGTCCTTTATCTCTGCTAAGTTACAGTTCTCACTGTGTTTGGAAGCTGTGAAGTTGACTGAGTTCCCTTTTGCCAAGTATCTTACCTCACCCAGATAACCCAAAGTTTATAAGTAAAAATGATTTCTTGTTAAGTCTCCTGAGAACTGTGTTATTTCTCCCACACACTGCCCAGAGTAATCCAGAATGACCTTACACTACACTGCCAAAGGACCAAGGCAGGACAAGTGCTTGCACTCCTCAAGGAGAACCAAGAGTCTGGAGAGTCTCATGGTCAGCAAACCTCAGTTCTTACATCAGCACTGGGAGAACTGCTCTGCTTTTCCCAGGATCCTGGGTGCTGCTCCACAGAAAACATGGCCTCAAGCAGCCTGATAGAAACCACAAAGTGCTGAGCACTTATCATGATAATTTGCTGCTTACAAGGAGACTGAGCTGCTCTGGAAGCCCAACCCCAGTTATGGCTTTCAAATGCTGGAAAATCTGTCCCTGAGCTCTTAATCCAGTTTATGGGCTCATCATGAATGGAGCTGAGCCATTCTTGGAAAGAAAACTTGGCAAAAGCAATCTTTCTCCACTGGATCAGTAGAAACCACATACAAAGCTCAGGCCAACAAATCTAGATTGGGGAGTAATTAAAACCTGTAACAGCCTCTCTGTGTGACTGAGGAAAGTGGCGACAGCAGGGCAAACACCACAGCTTAGTGCACAGGGACAGCACTGACACCAGATCCCAACTGTTAGGTTGCTGTTTAGGTCTCACACCTGGATGGGAGCAGAAGGCTCCTCAGCTCCAGTCAAGCTAAGCCTCCTTGTGCCAAAGAGTTTTCTCCTGCAGCCCTGGCAAGTCATGCCCTGGTACTATCAGTGTGTAGGAACATCCTCTCCCTCTGCACAGGGAGAGGAGCTCAGATCCCTCCCAGCAGCACTGCATCAGTGCTATTGAGGTTCAAGAGTTGTTCTCCCACCGTTCATACTTATTGGGGGGGAAAAAACCCAAACCTGAATGTGGCTATTCTTTTTTCAAAGTTTCTCCTAACAGCAGCACAGCTCATTTACTGCCCATCTGGGACTCCACACTAAAATCTGTTCAGCTGTGGATCTAAAAGCTTCACTCCAGCCCTCAACAATCCTTGCTGTTCCCTGGCAGCCAGACTGGATTTTCTCTTGATTGCCCATGTCAATAAATCATACATTATCCATGCTTGAATTTGGTTAAGATTCTGGGTAATGATGCATGAGATAGAAGAGGACTTGGCTGATGAGCCCAAGTTGCACTGCTCAGTAAAACTGGTTGAAGTGGAAAAAACAGCCAAGATGGGATTTTGGCCATTACAAATCATCTTGTCTGGTCTCCTGCATGGAGAGGAGCAGATGCACTGATTCAAATCACGATGCATTTGTGGTGTCTCCCACAGCAGCAAGGGAAATAGGAAGTGGAAGAAGGGCCTGAGACGTGTTTGCTGCGAATAGACATGATGAGCACCACAGGAGAGCAGCAGTATGAGTGCATGGGCACCTCGCTGGGAAGAAGCAGAGATGGAGATGTTCTCCTCTCCAAGATCTCTGGCAGAGCCAGATGTGCAGAGGCAGTGCACAGCAGGACAGCCTCTTGTCCCAGGCCTCTCACCACCCATCTTTTCTCTTTATCTTAGCACCATCTAGAGGGATGTGTCTGCACACCCAAGGCAGCAGCTCCACAGTGACATTTGGCAGAGGAGAACATTCATGGACTGGGTGTGGAGTCAGAGGGAAGTCAAACCTTGAAAGCAAAGTATCAGAAGAGCAGTTCACTCCTCCAGCCATCTTCACTGTTTGCTACAGCACAAGGTGCAATCGTTCCCCTTGTCCTGGTGAGCTCATCTGTGAGCTGGAACATCAGCATGGGTGCAGCACTGTCAGGGGCAATTCCTGCTCTCCATCAGCCACCTCTCTGACCAACCTCATTCAATCCCAAGGTAAGGCCATGGAAACCAAAGTCCAGCTTGCCTAGATCACAGAGTGCTTGGTTTGGAGATAGGAAGAACATTGCCCTGGTTAAAGGGCAAAGCAGAAAGTTTCAGAATTCACCTCTGAGATGAAGGAGTACAGACAAGCACAAACAGCAGCAAGGCTTGGCAAAGGATGGACAAAACCTGTTTCTTCAGTAAATGACTGCAGTGAGGACTAAACTCAATCAGTGCTCTGGAGGTGGGATGAGGGAAGGATCCTGGAGAAACCAAGGACAGTGCCTTTGCCTACATCTTGTCTGCTAGGGATGTCACCCCTAACTCCCCCCACATACAATGGGATGTGGTATAAGTGGGTTTGAAGATTTGACTGGGGGGTGGAAGCTTAATGAAGGGTATCCCTGCCCATGGATTCAAAACTAGATGATCTTTAAGGTCCCTTCCAACCCAAACCATTCTGTGATTCTAAGACATTCCTGTCCCTGCAGTATTCAGACAGCAGCAGAAAAAGAAAGGAAACATCCTTTGCTCCACCCCTGCACAAGCACAGTGCCCACTGCAGTGATCCTCTCCAGTTCAGCTCAGGGATCACAGCACAAGGTTAACTTCCCAAACCCAAACTCAGGTCCTCCAGCAGGCACAAAGCATCACCACCAGCCCCTCCAGCCAAGGCCAACCCATCCTTCCTTTCCAGCTCAAACCTCGGTGCCACTGCCCATAACCAGCACTTTCTCTTTCCCGTGGGGAGCAGAGTTCCCATTCCTGGGCAGCGATCCCGGGGGCAGTGCCAGGCTGAGCCACCTCCCAGCGCATGACAGGGAGCAGCATCGCCGTGGGAGGGAGGGAGGAAGGGAAGGAGGAAACAGGCTGTGAAAAAAATAAAACCACTGCAGAGCTGCCTGCGAGAGGAGCGAGAGCGAGAGCCAGGCTGGCTGGGAAGGACAGCTGTGCTGAGCCCACGAGAAAATGGTTTGAGTAATTATCAACGGTAAGAAAACCTCTGGTTTGAGCCGAAAGAGCTTAGAGGGATCGTAGGGTAAATAGAGGGATGCAGGGTAAATACTCTGCTTTTTACGGCCTTGGTTCGTGGGGGGAGAGAAAGGCTGGTGCTGGAGGGGTTTGAAACACAGCCAGGACACCAGACACACTCACAAACCTGTTAAAAATCCAGTCCCCTTCATTCCCTCTGCTACTAATGGCCATAACCTGCCGTGGGTCCTGCAAGCCCCGAGCCCATGCCCAGTGTGTGTGAGTCCCTCCAGCTCACCAAGAGGTGCACTCAGGGCTCTCCGGGGAGGGGGTTTTGGGGTCGTGGGTGTTTCACACTGCTGCAGAGAGCAGAGAGGTGTCCCCTCTCCCCCCAGCCTGCCGCTATGTGGCCAGGAAGATGCTGAGCCTGTGCGCTCGGGAGCACCAGGAGCCTCTGCCCTGCCCGGCGCAGGCAGCACCCCGCGGCCACCAAAGTAAGTCTGGGCTCGGTGGGGACAGGGATAACATGTCTCAGCCCCCACCACCATGGGATGGAGGAGCCAGGGCTTGCCTGGGCTCACAGCGCTGGGTGGGAGCACCT
>NW_008667742.1:112061-112460 GCF_000695815.1 Acanthisitta chloris
CTGCATAGTCTCAGAGCCAGCTGTTTTGTCTGGGAAAACAAAATGTAACCGGTAGAAGTTGCAAAAAAGTTTCTTTCCTTTCCTGCTTTCTCTTTCCTTGGGTGTGTTTAGCCTTGGGAAGGTGGGACAGACACACTCGGTAGGGAACTGAAGTGCCACTTCCCCAGAGCTACGTGTCCCTGGGGCAATGTGGGTCATTCCGGGTCCCCTGTTAAACACCAAAACAGAGCCCCATACACCCAGCTGGCAGCGAGAGATTCCTATCCTTGCCTCCCAACCTTCCCCATCCCCTTCCTGCCCCATTTAAAGCACGCAAACGGCGATGACTTTGCAAAACACTCATGTGATGTCTCCAGAGCAGCTGCTGCTCCTGGCCAGCCCCGATGGCTGTGGCAAGGA
>NW_008667742.1:112484-116008 GCF_000695815.1 Acanthisitta chloris
GGCTGCTCCCAGCGAGGAGAGCTCAGCCCTGGGAGCTGCTCCTGCCTTCCCCAACTTCGAGCTCACTGGCAAAGGAAACTCGGTTTTGAAGAGCAAACAGAGAAATCTCAGCCCTGGAGAGATCTGCCCCGACAATACCTGTTGCACTGGTTTGGGCTGAGTCACTGCCGGTTACTCCTGAGCAAACATCCCCAGAGCTGCTCCCAGGCAGGAGCACATTCCCAGGGAGCTGCCACAGCAGTCAGGCCATGCCTGTGATGTCCATCTCTGCCAGGAGCTTAGCTGTCACTGGAGACACTGGGAAGATGAAGAGCTGAGCTATTCCCTTCCTGTGTGAAGGAGGAAAGGGAAATGTGTGCCATGGGGGTCCTATAAAGTCTCCAGAGTATCACCTGTCCCCTATAGTAACAGCCAGATCCCTAATGAGGGGGAGGAGATGAGGGAAAGGGGCTCTCTCTCTTCACTAATGCCTTAATTAAGGGCACCTGGAGGAGAAGCAGAGTGTCCTTTCAATAATCTTTCCCTTTGGTTAATCCTGAATCCCTCTCTTTGATCCTTGTGCATTTGCAGATGTAAAGGCAGAGGTACCAGCACCTCCCGAAGCAACAACCTCCCCTCCCAGGAATGTCAACCCCATCCAATGCAAGTCCTGACAGTAAAAGCTCTCGTGGTCCTCCCATGAAGGCCACGAGATTTCTTCCCACCGATTTTTCCTGGGAATCTTCTTGCTGAGTATCCTGCAGCCCAGGGATTGGAAAATATCAGCAAATCCCTCCTGTATCTGCTCTCAACACAGAAGCACAATGATAGAAAATGTCCTGATCAGTCTCATTAGCAGAATTTTCTAGCTGGGGAAAAAAAATGTTCCCAGTATGTGTCAGATTCTCCTGGCACTTTTGGGCCATGGAGCACCAGGGGAAGAGCCATTGCATCCTAGCAGCGAATTGGATTTTTATGCTATGAAACCAAATTGTGCTCCCAATGATATTGCTATAAATTCAGACAGTTTCCATGCAGGTAAAATCAGTTCCTGAGCTCCAGTAAGGAGTCTTGGAGCTCAGGTCTGTGGAAATCTCATGATGTTTTGCACAACCCCTTTCCCCATGCCCACTAAGCTGCTGAAGCCATCCTGACTGGGCAGGCAGCACCTGAGGTGACATGCAGCACCCCCAGAGCAGAGGCTACAGGGACCACAGCCAGATCTGACTCCCTCAAACCCCTCACTGTCACAGAGCAATGACAGCAGAATCACAAACTCCACATATGTGGAGAGGACTCTGCCTGAACCCTCCTGTGACAGCCCCAGCTGAACCAGAAGTAAAGATGGATAAAAGCAGCTGGTTGGGAGTGTGGTGGTTTTTCTCCTGGAATGGGTTTGCTGTCTTTATGGTGCTTGGGATCATGCACTGGCAGCATGAGGACTCACTGCTGAGGGATCCTGTGTTGGCAGCACGGGGACTCTGCTGAGGGTCACCTGGCTGTGCCTGTAGGAAGAGATAGATCTTGTCTCTCCATTGCTTGTGAGAGAAATAATGAGAGGGAGCAGAGTCATCCTGCACCCTGGGGAGAGGCAGCTGTAAGCTCCCAGTGTTCCAGGGCTCAGCCTCTTGTTGCCCCAAGAGATAGTTTGGCCTTTGCTGGTGAGGGGGAGATGCACAGTGGCAGGAGGGAATGTACACAGTGACCTCAGTTTTAAAGCCCTCCTGGCTTTGTGTGGGCCAAGCTAAGCTTTGTTAAAGTGGGAGAGACACCCCCTGCTTGGGGGCTGTGGGGCTCTGCAGGAGATGGGGAGGGCAGGCTGGAAAGTGGAGAACAGATCCCAATCTCCCATGCACACTCAGTCACAGCAAGGCTGGAAAACACAGACCTTAGGCTCTTTTATTTTGACCATTGCCACTTCCTAGGACAGTTGTCACTGCCAAACTGTGGGTTAGGTGGTTGAGTAAATGTCAGTGCATGGAGCCACAGGAATTTCATGGAATTGCCTGGCTGTGGGACAGAGGAGGACAACAGCAATTCTTCACTCATGGGCACCACCTTTTTCAGGCTTACAGTGCTTTATTTCCCAATCCCTCATGGGCTACACACACACACACACTAATGTCTCCTGCTCAGCACTGGCTGCTCTTACATTCTGTATGCAAATGCAGTGGGGAGAAAGGAGGACAGGAAAGAGAAAAGAAATAGCCTGACCCAAAATGGAGCAGCAAGGGGAGCCTGAAAAGAGTTGTGCTCCAAGATGCCCTTCCCAGTGCCTTCTTTAAGGCTTGACCCCATGGATCATCAAGATGTCTGGTGGTCTAGTGGAAGGTGTCCCTGCCCATGGCAGGAGATTGCAATGAGATGAGCTTTAAGGTCCCTTCCAACCTAAACCAGTCCTGGATTCCATGATTCTATGTCCATCACCGTCCTCCCAGGGGAGGCAGCAGAAGTGGCAGATACTGAGCACCATCTTCACCTTGTTCCTAGGTGGAAAGTTTGCCAAGTCACCAGCTGAGACATTGCCCATGTCTGTCACAGGACAAAACTCAATGTCATTGATGACTGACACAATCACAATCCAGAGCAAACATCACATTTTCAACACTGCTAGGCAAGGATTTTGCCTTCTTCCTTGTTCTAAGACCCCCAAGTGCTTCATTCCAAAGGCAAGGGGCTGACACCTGTGGATGTTCCCCATGGCCCCAAGTAGGAGCAGTGGGAAATTTCCCATGGGAGCTCCAGGCTTGTCCCTGGACTGACCCCCAGGACAGGTCCTTCACACTGAGCTTGTGAGCAGGCACGTCTCCAAGGTCAGCAGCTTTCTCATGAGTATCTTGCATGTTTTATTAGAGTCCTGTTCCCATGTGTTCATCTGGATAAATCCAGGATGAGGGATTACAGCCCTCTCCTCTGCCCCATGACTTCTTCACACTGGTGTGTAGGGACAGCTTTAATCTCAGCATTTCCCAGTCACCTGCCCATGAACCAGCTGTGGTGTGTGTTGAGAACAGTGGCCTCAATGAACTGGCAGAGACAGGGCACAGTGCTGTGCTCCAGGTGCCCCCCTGCCCCAGCCCGAGGGAGCTGGCCAGTCACCAGGAGCCGGACGTAGCATCCACTGAAGATCACCAAGAGCTGCTGGGCCATCACCTGTAATGGGCAAGAAAGGTGTCAGAGCAGAGCATCCACCTGAGGGGAGAGCAGAGGATACATTACACACCATTTTCTCCCTCCTTCAAGGACTGTGCTACTCTGAAAGGAACAGGACAGCAGCCAATGGCACACATAACTGTCCCAGATCCCCTTCTGGTCAGCAGTGCTGGCACACTGTCCCCACAGGGGAGTGACACGAAATGACCACTGGCCTGCAGGTGTCCCAGAAGCCTGGGGACCTGCCTGCCCTGTCACTGCCTCCTCTGGTTTTCTTATGCCAGAGAGCCTTAATCTACAGGGAAGTCACCTGCATTGAATTCACTTAGTAACAGTGAGAGGAAAACTGGAAAATAAATCAAAATCATCCCTTTTGAAGCTCCTTGCTGAGC
>NW_008667742.1:116033-117227 GCF_000695815.1 Acanthisitta chloris
AAGTCTTTGAAGGCACTTTCCATGCAGGGGACAAAGGCTGGGCACATCCATGCCTCATCCCCAACACGGACAGGGGCACCAGGTCCCTGCATGGACCCTGGGTAGAGGTTGTCTTCCAAATGGAGACCCCCCAGTCACCACAAGGAAAAGCCCAATCCATAAATTCTGCAAGGATTAAACACTAGCTGCTCAGTAAGCTTTGAGTGCTCAGCAGCATCAGGGCTGGAGAAGGTGTATGTGGACTTCCAGGTGCTTCTGTGGTGAAAAAGGTGGTGTCCTCCATGGCTGGTATGAGTTTTGGAGTGAAGATGCCTGGGGAGGTGATTTGGTGCCTCTGTCTATCAGGGAGGGATATTTCTCATTACCTCTGGTGGGCCCTCAGGGACGAGGCAGAGCAGCTCATTGCACGTCACAGGCTTTTCATCCAGGTTCACTTCACTGGATAAAAGAGGTGACTCTTCACATGGAGCCTCCTCTGTCCCCACATCAGGCTGAACTGCTGTCTCCATAACCACACAGAGCTCATCCAGCCTGTGCCGCAAGCTCTTCTGGAAGAGAGAGAGATTTTGGAGGTCTCCAAAGGTAGGCAGCAGTGGTGACCTGAAGACAACCTGTAGAGAGCATGATTTCCTCCTGCAGGTTTTTTATTCCTGGGATTTAGCATCCCAAGAGCTGTGCCCAGCACTGGGAGCTGGGTGTCCATCCCACAGCCTGGCTGCCATCAGCTGCCTCTTGTGCTGGGGTCTGTTCCAGCATGATGGTCACACCTAGCATGGAGAATCTTATCCTTAAAATCTCTGTGAGGTGTTATCAGCCTCTGTGTGAATTGGGGTGTCACTGCCTTGAGATATTTGGAGGGTTGTACCCCTTCACCTCTCATCGCATGACCATAGTCAGTTCAGTGCACATTTATACACCCACAGAGAGCAAAACATTTTCTGCAGGCTAAGAGTATTTATACACCCACAGGGAGCAAAACATTTTCTGCAGGCTAAGAGGACAAACTTCTTATGCAATTAACCTAATATAGCGTTCCCTTCTTCCTCAGGCTATCCCATTTATTCCAGGAGGACAGCTCAAGGTGTCAGCTGTTTCAAGTTGAGGCACATGCCTCCAAAATTTACCTTTGATTCTTGATGACTTTCCTTCATTAAACCTGTGCCATTAATTACCCAGACACACACCTACCACAGG
>NW_008667742.1:117287-126178 GCF_000695815.1 Acanthisitta chloris
CCAGTTCCCAGCAGGTCATGCCCGGGAGGGCACTCAAATGCTTAGTTCTCCTTGCCCACCTCCATCCCACCGAATCTGGGGCTTAGACCTGCACATGTCCCTGTGGAAGTCTGGGCTGTGCCCACCATCCTTTACCTCTCGTGTCCTCTGCAGGTGTGAGATGTGAGCTGACAAGGACTGCAGGCAGTGCTCGGGGCTGAAGTGCACAAACCACAGCTGGGATGGGCTGGTTAAGGAAGGAATCTTTCCCTGCTTCCCCCTCCATAGCCCTCTGCTCCTTGAGGATGGTGGTACAGACCTTCCAGAAAGCAGAGCTAAGGCAGATGGTGCCCATGGGATGCTCAGACACAGTCAGGACCCAAACAACTTATCACACAGCTAGTTTTAAGCCATGAGGGTCTGGGCTAAGAGAAAACCTCAGGCTAATGGGGAAGAGAAGTGGCAGAGAAAGGTGACATTGCCCCAGAGGGCAGCCAGTCCTTCTCCCTCACCTCCTGCAGCCTGGGGTGGGAGAACAACAGGGATAACACAGGGTCATTGCCCATCACTTATCTCAGTGACCTTGCAGCTAAATAAACTGGTGAGGCACAGCCACTTAGCTCCCCTAAACCCCTTCCTGCTTTCTTGGCTTTTTTTTTCAAGGATTCATTCCTTTTGTTTTTTACTGCTGGTCTACAGGACAGAGAAACTGTTGTGAAGAGTTTTCCAAGAGCAACTTGTTGGGGATGGGGGTCCTGCCAGCTCTGAGGCAGCCAGAGGTCTGTCCTTGTACATCTACTCAACCTGCCATCATCAAGGGGATCCAGGAACAGCATGAAGCCAGAGGGGTAAAATGGATCTGACATTGGAACAGACAGTAAATCCTTGGGTTATTTGCTGCTCTCAGGCAGTTCTGGGACACTGAGGTGAAGGTTTGTTGGATTAGTCCTCACTTGCTGAGGTGTAGAACTGTGCTGATCTGAATAAATATGTAATTCAGGTTTATAAGTGTTTCCTCCTCATCCTGCATGACTTCAGCCCTGCCTGCTCTCCTGCAGTATTCCTGCCCCCTTCCCTGACCTGTGCTTCATCCTGGGTTGCCTCTCCAACTGTATTTCATGCCTCTCTATAGCTCTCTCTTTCCCCTTCCTTTAACACATTCATGGGGTCTTAAAACTCTCCTTTTGCCCCTTAGTCTTCATCTAGTCCAGAAAAAGTATCTCTAGAAAGCAGATACTGAGCCCAGGGATGGGAATTCTGGTTTTCTCCATTTTGGATTTTGAGGGGGACATGACTCTGGTTTTCTCTGTGTTGTTTCTTTTGGGGTTTTTGTTGGGGTTTTTTACCATGGCTGTCACTCTGCTCATAATAAGAATCATCACTGTCACATAACTATAATACACCTTCAGGAATAATTACCTGCCCTAAGGACTAATCCCACTTCAATCTTTTAGGCTCATTATTTCCCATTGCCTTTGGGCATATCTCAATCCCCAAATAAAGGAGAAGAAAAAATACCCAGTCCAACAGGAGAAAAAACAGATCCTAGAAATCCCAACCTCTGGATCAATAAATACCTCCACATCATCAGCTACCCAGGAGGGATAGGAACAATTCCCTGCAAAAGGATACTTTCAGGATGCTGTGTGGCCCATCCAGGACATCTGTAATCCCCACAATTAAATTGTGCTCCATAAAGATTTCATTGACAGCTGCCAGCCTCACGTCTGTGTTCATGTTTATCTGTTAAAGAATGCAAGGAAAATTAACACACAGTACAGCAAAAGTCAGGTCAGCCTATGGCTATAATCTGCAGCTGGATAATCCCAAATACTTGGTTTCTGAAAAGAAAACAGTGACATGATCAGAATGTGGCCAGGGCAGGGCTGTCACCAGCCCTCAATATCGGCCTCACCATCACTAGCAGATGTCTGTGCAGACAGAAATCTCACTAAGGACTATTTCTGTTATAGACAAGATGCCTGAAGTGGATTTGACTTCCAGTGTCATGTTCTCTCTTCCATCCCCAGCAGCCCCAGAGGAAAGGGCTCCTCTCCTGAACCTCTGTGCACCCCTACATTTGCCATGCTCTGCAAGGGTTTATCTCTAGGGTGACCTTATTGTGATCTTCCAGTACCTAAAGGGTAAAAGAGAGCTGGAGACTTTGGACAAAGGCCTAGAGTGACAGGGCAAGGGGGAATGGCCTTAAACTGAAAAAGGGCAGGGACAGATGGGATATTGGGAAGGAATTCTTCCCTGTGGGGGTGCTGAGGCACAGGCACAAGTTGCCCAGAGAAGCTGTGGCTGCTCCATCCCTGGGAGTGTTCCAGGCCAGGTTGGATGTAGCTTGGAGCAACCTGGGCTGGTGAAAGGTGTCCCTGCCCATGGCAGGGGGGGGAATGAGGTAAGCATTAAGGTCCCTTCCAACTCAAACCACTCTGTGATTCTGTGATGTCCAGCAGCAGCAGGAGGTTTGAGCCAGCCTGACCAGCTCCAACACCTACATTTCAGGCATTACAACACCTGACTTGGCTGTACAACATCCCTTGCCTGAACTTGATCCCTGAGTGCTGTAAAAACATTCCTTCCTCCTTAGATAACTATATTCTTTGTATATATATATATAGGAGAGGACCTGGGTCCTCTTACCTTCCTCTGTCGATGATCAATAACCAGGATCAGCACCACAGTGGCTGTGATGGCAGCAAGGGTCACCAGCACACTGGCTAAAAAAAAACAAAGGAACAGAGCTGGACTGTGGAGTAAAGGTTTGTCCAGAGGGAGATGTAGAAAACCTGTAAAAAAAAAATAAAAAAATCGATAGACTTGTGATAGTCACAAAGCCATGAAAGTAAGAGAAGTCATGGGAAGAAGAAAACTACCAATTCCTTCTCCCAGGGTAACACCATAAATTAAGTCACACAAGGTTTTCAGAGGGTGAGAAAGGACAGAAGTTCTTTCCAGTAATAAATAGGGGAAAGAAAGGACTGGAAGGACTGAGTGAGCCTTAGTTTATTATAAAATATCACCAGTCACCAAAGACAGAGAGGGAATTATTAATGATGATCCACACCCAGGAAGGATTTCAACTGAGTTCTTCCATTTAGATAAGAAATGCACTCACTGAGGCATATTGATAATAACTCTAATAGTCCCTGTATTTAGAAAGCTCCTAGGTCAAAGCACTCAAGGTGGTGCAGAAACCATCCAATTACAATAACACTCCAATGGTGGACACTGACACTGAGCTCAAGGACTATGTCAAGGACTGACAAACTTGCCATTTTCATAAAGACAGGCAAAACTGAATTCCTGTACTTCAGCTAGCAGGTTTTGGGGCAGGAGGTTGCCTAGAAGAAAGTATGACATGTACAGCACAGTGTGTCACAGCATCATCTTGTAGTAACATAACTCATTTCCACTGAGCAGGCACCAAACCCCTCAAAACACTGAGCACCAGTTCCTACAATATTAGTGAAAGGAGGGAAGGACATACAGAATGGTTATCCAAAAAAATAAAAGCAGCTCAAACAACAGAGTCAGATTTAATCATACCCTCAGCTCTGCAAAGTACCATGCTGATGGTTGGATCTCTGGAGAAGCTTCCCTCACCAGAAGAAGACAAGGAAGGCTAGATAACCCCCCCAGTAACCCTCACCACAGCAATGGCTATCTGGAATGCCCTGGAGTTGTAGAACATGTATCTCCTCACTTCAGGCTTTAGGACAGCATCTTGGATCAACCTCCTCCACTGATCCACTGGCACCTGCTCAGGGAACAAACAGAAAGCTGTAGAGTCACGCTCCACCAGGGTCCCAGTCCCAATGGAACCAGCTTGGGGAGTGATTATGGGGCCAGACTGGCACTGCAACCCAAATCTGTGTCCCAGAGCACCTTCCCACAGACCATATCTCCAATCCCATCCATACAGCTGTCACAGACCAAAAACTTGTGTTCTTGCCTCATTTGCAGTGAGTAATATCTGCCTGGAAAGGGCATGGAAAGTCACAAGAGAAAAAATTACTTCTTATGATGAAGGACAAGACAAGACAGATCATCCCAGGGATGTGCTGCCCCATCAGAGTGACTTTCAAGCAATTCACTTCAACCTATGATGAAAGAGTTTCTTCGTGGAGGTTTAAGCCAAGATCATCACAGTTGATTTGCAATCTATGGGGAATAGACTTTAGTTGGACTGAAACAAGTGTCTCTCAAACCAAAAAAACCCACAAAGTCATCTGTGATGTGGGTGTAAATGCAAATTATGCTAATCTAGGTGGTATTACCTCCCACAGGGTCCCCAGGGGAGCTTACCTGAACCCCAAGGGACTTCAGTTTCTCTGCACAAAGCTCCATGTCAAAGGAGGAGTTGGAGCAGGTGTTGTCCATGCTGAGCACCATGAGCACGTGGCCATCGAGGGGTTCTGCAAGAGCCCAAAAGAGCCATGAGCACAGCACTGCAGGGGATCTTCTCCCAGCAGCTAAGGAGCACATGGCAAAGGGAAGGCTGAGAACACAAACCACCCTGATGTGTTGAAAAAGAAACCAGAATCCCCCTTGGATGTTTCTAGGAACATCACAAGATGCTCTGGAAGCAGCCTAATGTCCCCTGGAAGAAATCAAACTGCAAAAAGGGAGCAAACCCTAAACATTCCAGGAGTGAGCAGTCAGACATAACAAGAGATAACCTGATGCTCTGATCTTCAGCATGATAACGTCTTGCCTCATCAATCCCTAACTGAAAGGATGATGGAATCACACTGCTGGGTGTATCTAATCTACCTCTTAGAGATCCCCCATGCCTACCCACCCCACCCACCACAAGAAACACCTTGAGCAATCAACCTAAAGTGCTTTCCAGTAACGACATTGTCTGGGATGTGGCAGGGGTGGCCTGGAACATGTGCCCCATAGATCCTCCAGCCCCAGGTTCCCTGCTCCAACAGTACTTCTGGGCAGGATGGCTCTGCTCAAGGCTCTCAGCTTCCCAGTGTCAGCTCAGGAGAGGATCAGAGATGTAATCTAAAGACCCAAGTTGCAGTCAGGAGCCTAAAAAGTGTGAGGACAGCCTGTCCTAGATTTGAGGAGCAGCCTTGGAGCTGTGATCTCCAGGCATCCCATCTGGTGTTCATCTAGAGCTTACACAAGCAGTGCTACATCAAGGGGAAGAGTTTGGGTCTAAGGAAGTGACTTGTTCAGCCAAGATCCTGTTTCACTGGCACATTTTACTCAGCTTTCCTTCCTCTTTGCAGCTCCAGGGTCAGCCAAGTGTCCCTGGGCTTCTCCTGATGACACTTAGTGCTCTCCCAGACTGCTGTGCTAGATGAAACACCATGTGTGCTCACCTTTCCCTTCTCCCCACATATATCCTCACCATCTCTTCACTGCTCTGGAGCAGAAGAAGCCAGAAGAAACAAGGCAATTACATTACAATAGGGTGTGACTGCATGGAGCATCTCCAGGATCACGAGGTCCTGTTTGTTTGCTGAGGTTTATCTCCTCCTGACACAGAGCAGTGAAGTTTCTGAGTAAAAAGCAGGAATAAAAGCAAATGCCCTCAGCTTTTGGCTCAGCTATCCTGTTCTCCAGGGCTTTGTTCAAGTTCCTCAGTCAAACTGGATAACAAGCTGAGGTATCTGAGATTTACAGAAGGGCTCAGCTCCTTGACCTCCACTGGAGTGACCACAGCTGCTTTGTCCCTGCAGGAACTGAGAACTACAGAGTTGTCATGAACTGACCAAGCTAAAAGGGTGTCCTGCTGAGCAGGGAGGTCTCAATTAGAACAGGCATCCATGGCTCTGCACCTCAGGCTGTTTTGGAATATGTGCTGCAGAGAGGGAACAAATTGTTATCATAGAATGGTTTGGGTTGGGAGGGAACTTAAAGATCATACAGTTCCACCTCTCTGCCATGGGCAGGGACACCTCCCACTAGGCCAGGTTGCTCCAAGCCCCATCCAAGCTGGCCTTCTCAGGGATGGAACAGCCACAGTTCCTCTGGACAACCTGTGCCAGTGCCTCAGCACCTCACAGGGAAGAATTTCTTCCTAATATCCAATCTAAACCTGCTCTCTGTCAGTTGAAGCCATTCCCCCTTGTCCTGCTGCTCCAGACCCTTGTAAACAGTCTCTCTCCATCTCTCTTGCAGGCTCCTTCAGGCACTGGAAGGCCACAAAGCTTTCTCTTTTCCAGGCTGAACAGTCCCAATTCTCTCAGCCTTTCTCACAGTAGAGCTGATCCATCCCTGTAATCACCTTGGTGCCTCCTCTGGACTCATTCCAACAGGTCTATGTCCTTCTTGTGCTGGGACCCAGAGCTGGAGGCAGCACTGCAGCTGGGTCCCAACAGAGCAGAGCAGAGGGGCAGAACCCTTCCCTCACCTGCTGCCCACAGTACAGCTCAAGTTTCCCACAGATTTCTTGACTTTTGAAGGCCAAGAGAAGAGGACTTCCAGGGTCCTGCTTTTCAATAGGTTGATGTCCATTCATTCCTATATATGATGCTTTCAAAAAAAAAAATCCAAGTGTCTCTATTCCCTTCCCAAAATGCTGAAACATCCATAATGTTTTGCTGCTCCTGTTAATGAACACCTTGAACAAACCTGTCTGTGGTTATTTTAGGGGCACTGTACTCAGATCTGCCTCTCTCCTTATGCACAAGCTGTTCTCTTACCTGTCACCCACTGCAGGGATCCTTCCTTTAAATCACTCTTACAGTAGAGGAGGGAGGACCCATTTTTCTCAGTTCCACCAGTCTGGTTTTTCTGGGCCATGCTGAAGGTGTCTCTCCTTGAGGGATTCTATGTCATCTTGTCAGAAATTCAGCATTTATATCTGCCTTATCTCTCCCTGCTGAGAAGCACCAATTCAGCCCCACAGCAGCTGGTTGGGGAGCAGGTTGTGACACCCTCACTCACACTCCCACTGATGTCTTCCTTGAGATGCTGCTTTCCATGAGCCAGGAGGCATTTTCTAGACCTGAGAAGAGAAGCAGAAAATCCTAAATCTTGCAGAGATAGCAAATAAAGGATCTCAGCAGCAACCACTTGGGTGTACTGTGCTCTTTGGACCCCATTCCCTGGGGGTGTTATCAGCAGTTGGCCAGCCATGAGCACAGTACACAAAGGCTCAACTTCTGCTGCAACTACCTCTATGTTTTGTGAAGAGGTGGGAAAGTTATCCTTAAATACTCCATAAATTATCCCAAGCATTCACATTTCATAAGCAATTAGTCAAGGAACAAGGATTTCTCCTTGCCAAGCCTGCAGACTCTTTGCTTTCGCTTCCAGAGCAACATGGAGCTGATATAAATGTCCCTCCCTGGAAGCAACTCACCCTGCTCACTGCCACAGGGATCAATCCCCACCACACGAAGGAAGCAGGGAGATAAGGAAGAAGGCAGAGGCAAGCAGGAGCTCTCACCCAGCAGCAGCAGAGCCTTTGAGGGTCTTTGCTGTCCTTTCCCCTCTCCTCTCACCATGGGCAGTGCCAGGAGCCGATGGAGCAGGTTCTCACAGCAGGCACTGTGCCCATGGGTTTTGCAGCTGTTTCCCTGCTGACGTAGGTCTCTAACCTACTGCCAGGACCTGTAGGTGGTTTTAATAACCAAACAAATGCTTGGAAGACTCTGAAGTTTACGTTTCAATTATCTTTCCCTCACGTGGCTCTGCTGCATCCAAACCAGCTCTCCAAAATCAGCCTTTCCTTCCTAAGCTCTGCTTGGAGCAGGAACCTGTTGCTGTCTCCTGGTGTAAAGGTCCCTTATGGAGCTCACCCACTCTGCTTCCAAGCAGGAGTGGTTGATTTCTGACTGCTGGTTGTTGCTGCTGTTACCCTCTTGCATAAAGCCAGGATAGCCCCTGATTGAAGGACTGTTGGAAAGGAAACAGAAGTGAAAGAAACAATACAAGAGATTCTTCTGATCACAGCAAAAATTAGTGCAGAGGGCTGAAAACTTACACTTGAAGAATCAAGCCATGGTACAGTTGCACAGGGGATGTGCAGTGTGTGTGTGCCCAGGATGGGCACAGCACCTGCTCTTCAACCAGCACAGGAGTGATTCCACTGAGCACAGCTCTCCCATGGGCAGCCACATGCTCCAGAGCACATCACCCAGCACCAAAAGATGGATTTGGACAGTGAATGTTTCTCTTTATCCCCTTTTGCCATCAATCCTTTCAGGTTAGCATCAGACAGAAGGGAATATGAAAATCAAGATAGAAAAGCCCACAGAAAACAGCAGCAAAGGGTGAAATACTAGAGGAAACTAAAGAAAACCCTGATTAAAAACTAAAGAAAAATCTAACTAAAATCAACCACCCTGTCCCTGGCACATTAAATTAGAGAGGAATCAAGGCTCTCTGGCTTAGATGCTGAGGATTTGGGGTCTCTGGAGGACAGTCCCCAGGAGGTGACAGTGAAGGTGCACAGGGTCAGGGCAGCTCAGCCATCCTGTGCCTGTCAGGGAGCTGCAGGAGAGAACACCCTCCCCGAGCCAGGACAAGCTCCTCAGCCAAAGCAGCTTTACTTTTGCCTCTTTGTGCAGCACAGACCTTGTTTGGCGGTGTTGCCTTTTACTGCTGAACTGCCCATTTTGAGGGTTGAATCCTCCCCAGATCTTCCTCTGATGCCTCCTGTGCTTGCGTAAGGGACGTCCTCTCATCTCCTGCACTCCCAGGCTGTGTCCCTTTACAGCTCTTCTCATTCTTTATGCAATGCCAACTTCTTTCTTGTGACTTTGCCTCCTTCAGGCTACAGACCTTCTGTTTCAGACACCTCTAAGCCCCCACCAAACAGCAGAGAAACATTTAGCAAGTCCTGCTTTGTTTCCAGAGCAGCCCACAGATCCTTACCTGGTCCAGCTCACTCCTGGTCCTGGGAAACCACCTCAGCTCCCTCCTCCTCCTCCTCCTCC
>NW_008667742.1:126195-129375 GCF_000695815.1 Acanthisitta chloris
TTATCTGCCATCATCCCACTCTGCACTGCCCAGGTGCCACATTGTCCCACCACCAAGTGGAAAGGTCTCCAGTCCTGCAGCCACAACCTTGATAAAGTCCCTTTCTTCCCTGTGTGTCCCAGGATCATGGACAAACCAGGCACAGCTCAGCCAAGGCACTCAGCCTGTGCTCCTGCCTCCCTCTCATTACCCTGAGCTGCAAGCACCAACTTGCAAAATCTCCCTCGTGCATGTGACTTTTCCCCTGGGCTGGTTTCAGAAATGTAGTTTTAACCCTCTGTGGTTCCTCAAAAGTGTTTCCCCACTGAAGGCACAGCCACAAGAGGAGATTCCCCCCAGGAGTTATTCTCACCTTTGGCAGGATGGGGGGCCAGCTCCAGCTGGACCCTGAGCAGAGCCAAAGAGTGGAACAGACTCTCCTCCTCCTCCTTCTTCTCCCCAGTCATCCAGGCAGGACTTACCAGGTACAAATCCCACAGTTGCATCAGATTAGTTGCCATGAGTGTATTAGTCAAAGCCAAACACCCATGTCAGGGCTGGAGACATCAGAAGAGGTGAAGGAAGATCTCAAGGCTGACAACAGGTCTAGTTAGCAAAAAGTCATGTTAAAGCACAGAGGAACAGGACTAACATGCAGGGCAGGAATTGTAGCCCTCCTCAAAACATGAGGCTGTGCTGATGTGGAGTGAATTTCCTCTCCAGCTGCTCCAGAAGAAAAGCAGTAGGCTCAGGCACACAGTCAGACAGACCCTCCAGAGCAGCTTCATGTGCTGGAGAAGTTGTTTGAAAAAGAGACAATGCTGAGAAACACAGAGGAAAGAAGACTCCTTAGCCTGGGAATTGTGGTTTCAGAGCTCACCAAAAGCTAGAGGATCCATGGAGGGTCAGAACAGAGCAAATCCAGTCTCTTGATAACTGTTAGTCTTAGTGAACGGATTAAAAAAGGAGAAAAAAAGCAGCTTCTTGCAGTGGCTGGTTACACTTCCTGGAGGAAATGACATTCTTCTTTTGGAGGGCTGAATTTGTGCAGCTCTGCTGCTCAGACATTGCTGAGTGGTGTGTTCATCACACCACGTGGCTGCACAGGCAACAGGACTGACTCCAAAGCTGCTTACCCCCATGGGATCTTGTTACACTGGAAACTGGCAACTGGCACAGGAACATCATCCAGGTAACTGAGAAAACCAGAAAAATGCTGCTGCTATCCCAGCCAGAGGCCCAGCTCCAAACCCAACCCAACACAGGGCCATGCAGAGCTTTGGGTTCTTTTGCAAATGCTCCTCATCAAAAGCTTTGGGTTTGTTTCCTCCTCTCTCACCCACGCAAAGATTCTGACAGAGAATATCATAACCCAAGTGCTACCAAAGAGCACTGTCAGCTCACCACAGAAAAATGCCTGAGGCAAACCCTGTGGGGACAATAAACTTGAAAGCAACATCAATAATCACCTGTAGCACACACACCATACCCTCTTTTTGGCTAGATGTGTGTGCATGGACTGATCTTGGCATCAACACCTCAACCCATTAGCACAAGCAGAAAAATTCTTCTTTGAGAGGATCTCCAGGCTCACTGAGGCTTGAATCCCAGACTGGTTTGGGTGGAAAGAGACCTTCAAGCTCATCCCATTCCACCCCCTGCCATGGGCAGGGACACCTTCCACTAGTCCAGGTTGCTCCAAGCCTCACCCAACCTGGCCTTACATCCACCTTACCAAAACATTTGCTGAGTGTGGGGGAGTCAACCCTCATTTTCCCAATTTCTGCAGTGCTGGTTATGGATTGCTTGGAGTTTGTGTATTTGATTTCACCTTTCTCAGTTCAGCATTACACTACCCTGCAGGGAGTCTCCTGCTATTGGTTTCAGATCATTTCTCCCACTTATCAAGATCATTTGGAATTGTGATTCAGCCCTCTGTACTGTTTGTATCTCTTCCCAGCTTGGTGCCTCGGACATATATTGTACTCCCTGTTCCACATGCTGCATTAATGAATATATTACAGGGAACTTGATTCCAGGAAAGAAAATATCTGCTCTTTGAAGATAGAAGTTTGAAGAGTGCCCCAGCCTGGTAGTGCCCACCAACTCCTCCTGTCCTCAGGGATAACCTCATCATGTTTTTAATAGCATTTCTGAGGTGACTCTTCACTTCCCACTTCAAGCCTCACTGCTTTAAACACTAAGACATACACTCTTTAGGCTGCTTTTGCCTATCCCAACTCCTAAGACCATATTGCCTCTATATTTACCATATGGTTTAATGAACTGAGGGGTTTTTGCAGTGTTTGAAAGGCTGATTACACCCCACTGTGATTCCTGCTTTATTGGCCATGGTCTGCACACAGTTGCAGTTTCTCCCTAGCCTTGTTTGGGGCTGTGCACACTGCAGCCAACACTGGCACATCTCATTCTCTTCTGATGAAACTGCATTTTCAGTGGATAACTGTGCCAACGTTTTTTCTCTTTTTTTTTCCCTAGTGAGCCTTAATTAGGAGAACAAAGTTGTTGAAAGCCTTGTCTTGCCCTTCCCTCCCTTCCTGCACACCAAGTCCTTTCAGTAACTGCGTTGCTGGGGTGTTTTTGTCCAACAGCTCAGCTAAACTGACAGATTGACAGTCATTAAATGTAAAAATTTATTTCACAGCATCCCTAAATTCCAAGTTTCAGATGAAAAATGACACTTGCTTAAGGCATAAAGTGTGATTCTCATCTCTTTTTTTTTTCTACTTCTGCCTTTTTCCTATGAAGACTTAAAGTATTATTATTTTTCTTATGGTAATGCAAAAACCTCTTCCTTGCATCTCAAATTAAAAGAGGGAAAAGTTGCTATGTGCCTTGGATAACGATTCTGCTATTGATCCAGAAGATGCTTTATTAGATTATTTTGAGGCAGACGAATGTAATTTAATACCAATTTATTTTCTATTCCTATGCCAGCCCAAGATACAATCTTTTCTGCATGAAATTAGCACTTTCTTCTTTCAACCTCAAAGAAAGATTACACTATGCTCCTTTCCTAGATTAGTTTAGGGAACTTTTTCCACAAAACATTGATCTCGAGGGTTCTTGATAGCATTTTCTGTTAATACCTTGAAGCCAAAACCTCAGCTGAGATCAGTGGGTTCTAGGCTTGTGTCTCATCATGGATTAATGCAAGAACTAGTGAAGTCAGATGAAAGG
>NW_008667742.1:129398-138033 GCF_000695815.1 Acanthisitta chloris
GAGAAAAAATGAGCAGGTTTAATGCAGGCAGAGAGAAAGGAGTGGCTTTCTTCTTACATAGTCATCTGTAACCTACAGAGAGGACACTGTGCAATGGTACACCAGGAAGGCAAGACAGCTCAGGAGTATTTAGGTCAGTGAGAATTAGGGTGTGCTTTTGCAAGGCTGTGCCCAGCTACTCCCCATGCTGGGACACACCATCCTGCTGCTCACACCACCCACGAGCTGCCTCACAGGCCAGGAACTGCTGCCTTTTCCATAGGGTTACTGATTGCCAGTGAATTCTGCTTGCTCTGGGGTCAGATGGGGACCAGGGTGGGAGCAAACAGCAGGAGCCCAAAGCTGGGGATGGCAGGGAGAATACTACCAGTAGCTCAATGGGCCTTGTATCTTGCATTAAAGAAAGCTCCAGCTCCAATAAAGCTCATCAGTAATTGTGTAGGGACCTCACAAAAGCAGAAGGAGGAATTTAAGTTTGTCAGATGTGGACTGACAATCTTGAAGTGAATCTTACACACCTTGAAAGATTCACTGATGTTCTCAGCCTGGCAGCACAAGGTGGAAGGAGGAATGGCTCATTGACCTCCAGAAGTAGGAAAATGTAGGATCCTCTCTCCTGGTTCTGAAACTGCCCAAGTCAAGCTCCAGGGGAGCTTCTGCCACAGCACTGCCAGTCAGAATTGCTGCTCTCTTAAAAACAGCTCTCTGGACTCAAGGTATGGGGCTGTGGGTGATTTCCCTCCTTTACTTCATAGAATCACAAAGTATCCTGAGTTGGAAGGGACCCACAGGGATCATCAGTCCAACTCCTGTCCCTGCATAGGACACCCCAACAATGCACCCTGTGCCTGAGAGCATTGGCCAAACACTCCTGGAGCTCTGTCAGCCTTGGGGCTGTGCCCACTGCCCTGGGGAGCTGTTCAGTGCCCAAACACCTCTGGGGGAAGAACCTTTTCCTGATATCCACCTAACCCTCCCCTGACACAGCTCCAGCTGTTCCCTGGGTCCTGTCACTGTCACACAGAGCTCAGAGCTGCCCCTGCACTGCCCTTTGTGAGGAAGCTGCAAAGCACTGATGTTTCCCCAGTCTCCTCTTCTCCAGGCTGAACAAACCCAGTGTCCTCAGCTGCTCCTTGTATGGCCCCTCTAGGCCCTTCACCATCTCTCTCTTCCTCCTTTGGATACACTCTAGTAGCTTTATATCCTTCTTCTATTGTGGCACCCAAAACTGCCCCCAGCACTCAAGGTGAGGCCACAGCCCTGGGAAGGGATGAAGGGAAAAGGTCAGGGTGGATTTTTGAGGAGAAAACTACTCTAAAACAAACAACCAAAACAATTACAAGTTAGATCTTACACAAAATGCTTGTCTAAAAACAGTAAAATGATTATTATGTCCCAGGAAGCCCCATGACCCAAAGGCACATGCCACATGGGCTGAATAACTGTCATCTAGTCACAGCCCTCCCTGCCATGGGCAGGGACACCTCCCCACTAGGCCAGGATGCTCAAGACCTCATCCAGCCTGTCCTCACCACAGACCCCACACCTCATCCCTCCTGCTCATTACTAGACCTTTCTCTCATGGTTTTGGATTTAACTGCAATAAAGGCACAGGGGATCAAACCCATCCTGGCTCTGAACTGACCAAGGAAATATCCAGCAACATTAGACAGGGCAGAGATGGTTGCCCTGACCAGAAAGGCTTTGATTTCCCCTCTGCCACACTCCAAGGGGTGCTGAGCTCTTCAACTCCTTGATTGAGCAGGAGATGGTGACCTTCAGACTGAGCAGTGTGAGCTGAGCAGGGAGCAAGCTCTGTGAACACAGATGTGCCTTAAAAATTGAACTCTGGCTTCAAGCAACATGAATCTGTGTCCTAATTGCACTTCATACTGCATGTTAAGTCATCCCAATGACACTCATGTCGTGGTGTTAATGTCACTGATTCATCTGCTGCTTGCACAGATGACACACCTTCTCAGTGGCATGTTACAAGTATTAATTCTCTAAATACAGAGATAATGCCTGTAAAGAAATCCCACAAAAATCAACTCCAAACTACTGTTGATGAACATGGATGGGACTGAAGGCAAACGGCACTGTGTAAATCCTGGTCTGCCCACACTGATGCCAGGAAGGTGCTTCTTTGGGAGCAAGTTTTAACTGGGAGGAATCACTAGCAGCAGCCACTCACCTGACACTGCAGGAACAAAGCAAGACATGGGTGCTGACTGCTTCTTACCTCCCTAGGGCACCAGGACTCTGATCTTCCTGGCAGTCAGGTGGTGTTTCCAGGGGTAGGAGCTCAAATCAAGGGAATCAGACAGCAGGATATGTGCCCAAAGCACCTTCTGGCTCTTTCTGTGGTACCAGAGCAGGTTAAGGCTCAGAGTCATGAGGAATTGTCACAGAATCACAGAATGGTTTGGATTGGAAGGACCTTAAGGTTCATACAGTCCCACCCCCTGCCATGGGCAGAGACACCTTCCACTAGCCCAGGCTGCTCCTAGCCCCATCCATCCTGGCCTAGAACACAGCCAGGGTTGGGGCAGCCACAGCTTTTCTGGGCAGAGGAGCAGCAGGGAGAATTTGAATACATACCCATACTCACAGCTGGGATGGGTTTTACTTCTACTCATCCAACTTTCTGCAGAACATCCATAAAATCAGATTTGAGGCAAGAAGCTGTGTCCCCCACTCCATTCCTCTGTCAGAAGACTGCTCCCTGCAGAGTATGTTCCTGGCACAGCCTGGCTGAGGCAGGCAGCAGCAGGACTCCCTTTCCCAGAGCCTCACAGGGCAAGATGAAAGAATCTCCATTTGAAATGAGATCTCTGCACTGCAAAGCCAGCCTTCCTGGAGAGCAGTGATTGCAAACCCTTCCTTCTGTGCAAAGCTAACGCTCTACAGTTAAGTTTCAGGGAAGTATTACAGAAAAATTGATATTCTTGCAGCACATTAACACTCCTGCATGTTCTAAAGGAAATGTCTTCACAGCACAGTTGCCAAGAAGAAATAATCAGGGAGTATTTTTCCCTTTTCTCCTGCTTCTTACTGTTGTAGAGAGGAAGGATAAAAGTCCTCATTAACCAAGGGAAACTTACGAACCAATATGTGAAAGTGGAGCACACACTCATTGTTTCTGGACAGAGTATGAGTCTGTCACTGCTAACAAACAGGATGAAATTGCTAATTACAGCCTGGAGCAAGGAGGGATTTTATGAGGAGTGTCACACTGCAGCCTGAGCACCTGTTCTCAATAGGAAGAAATGTTTCATCTCCAAAGGACAGACTAGAATTAGCCTGGCTGCAACCTTTTATGAGGCCATAGCACCTCTCCAGTCATTACACCAGACTGATTAAAACTGCTTTGATCCTGTTCTCCTTGTACCCACCTGGCTCTTCCCCAGCCTGGCACATTTGACTTTGCATGAAGCTTTTGTTTCAATTTTACAACCCATTTAATAGCTTGAATTCCTGAAGAGATCTTTTCAGGAGTACAGTGAGCACCATAAAATATTACAACAGGAGACACTGTAGCAATCTGCTCCTTCAGTGCCTGTGTGACTGCAGGAGTCACATCCATCCTGCTTTCCTCACTCCCAGCCACAACCCAACTCCAGAGGTCTGGGAGAGGTCTGAGGGAGACCTGGGAGAGGTCTGAGGGAGATCCAAAGAGGCCTTGCAATGCCACCCTGAGGAGCTGTGGAAATACAGGATGTTCTGTCTGAGGAACAGAACAGCATCAATGAGGTTCCTTGTGTAGATCCTGATAGCACAACTCTTGGATCTGATCAGGCACACGTGGAGGTGCCTTTTCTGCAAAAAGCCTTAAACTGGACTCAGCAAAAGAGCAAAGCTACAGTTAATATTCTGCTGGTGGGAGAGGGAGAAGAAGAAACCTCTGAAACATGAAACCCCTTGATATATTTGTGTGTATTTTGGATTAAAGAGCCAAGAAGTGATGCAGAACAACCCTAAAACACTTCCCAGCGTTCCTGGGTACAGGATGCTGCAGGATACAGGATGACCTTCGTGCAAGCAGACAGTGACCAGTACTTGCCCACAGGAAGGATAATTACTGAACAGCACCTGGTTATCAAACTATTTCAGTCAATTGGCAATGTTTGATTTCCCCTAATGGTCACAAGAACATTTGCTCCTGAAGGTTTCAGAATGATCTGGCAGGTAAAGCATCAGACTGGAGCCAAGAGGAGGAGCTCTGTAATGGGTTTTAACCTACCTGCTGTGACCTTCAGATATTTGCTGCATCTCTTACTCTTGCTTTTATCAATACTTGATGGTCACTCTGAAGTGTCCATGGGGCACCTGCCAGCACTCCAGAACAAGTTAGAAGGAATAACCAGACTGACTAGAGGCTTTGGAGTGAAGTGTTTTTACTTTCAGGTGTCAGTGCCAGACTTGTACCTCAAAGCTAACAGCAGAATATACAGAGGATATTCAATACAGAGAAACTCAAGCACCTGAAAATTATCAGCCAGCACTGTACAGCCAGAGAATTCTTCCCAGAGGGTTTAACCCCTGGACAAAGGTTCAACAACACACTGAAAAATGCATTTTGGTCAACAAGAACACAGTTACACAAGTTTAACAATTACTGACACAGGCCAGAATCTATCTCCCCTTTCTACTTTGCCTCTCATGGAACCCTATCAAGATAAAAAGGGAGCATTGATGTGCCAACTGGAATATCTATGTAATAACTTAGCACAGATCTGAGATATGGCCAGTAATGTTTGTGTCAGAAGAGAAACTAACAGAACTCCAACAGCTCACTGAAATAATGTAACACATGTACAAGAAGGACAGTTAAGGTATGGCTAAGAGCTGTACATTCCACCTGAAGCTCACACATTATTCCCAGCATTTCCAGTACACTTGTTCCCTCTTCCCCCACTACCCATTGATGCGGTAGTTCACGTGGATCTCGGGTTTGATGTCACACACCAGTGACAGCAGCTGGGACAGCACCACCTCACGGTTCTTCTGGAAGTTCTGCTGGATCACACTCATCTTTTCCTGGGTCTCCTTCTCAACTTCAGTGGTGCAGCTGCCATGAGATCCAAGTGCCTACAAAGGAAAGAGGCAGCTCACATGCAGCAACATGACAAGGAAATCACCATGCCAAGCTCAGTAGTTTGTTATTCCAGACTGTCTCAAGGCATCTCAACCATTAATCTTCAGTGAGGGAGGAACAGCACTTAAAAAGAAAGAAGTGCTAATAGATTTTCTGCTCAGATTTCCCACTCAGCTTATCCAAGTTTCTATTTCATCCTCAGGCCCTGCCTTTTATCCCCTTTTGTAGAATCCTGGAATGGTTTGGGTTGGAAGGAACCTTAAAGACCATCTAGTTCCAACCCCCTGCCATGGGGTATTTATTCATTATCTACTAGTTTAGAGCATGAGCTTCCAAGGAGTGCCCAAAACAAAGGTTCTGCTGTACAGATAGCTGGAACCCCTGGGCACTACTGTACTAGAGAGTGTAGGAAAAGTAACACCCGTGAGTTAGTTTAGCACAGTTCACATTATCCCATTGTTTCTACCCTTGGACGATCTTTGTAAAAATCTCTACCATCCTCTCTGGTGACCAGTGACAGGATCCAAGGGAACAGCTGGAGGTGTGTCGAGGTGAGGGGGTTAGGTGGGTATCAGGATGAGGTTCTTCCCCCAGAGGTGTTTGGGCACTGAACAGCTCCCCAGGGCAGTGGGCACAGCCCTAAGGCTGACAGAGCTCCAGGAGTGTTTGGCCAATGCTCTCGGGCACAGGGTGGATTGTTGGGATGTCCTGTGCAGGGCAGGAGTTGGACTAATGAACCTTGAGGGTCACATCCCTAGTGAACCAAGCTAAAAATCAATTGTAAGAAGTATTCCTGACCCACTGAAGGTGATTATGCAGGAGACAGAGGAGGTGGCACTGTGCTAACCAGAGGATAGACAGAGGGGAGGATGCCAGGTCATTCTCCTGAAGATTTTGGAACTGACAGGGGCACACAGGCAGTGGAAACAACCTTGGCTGCTGGAACGCCTCAGTTCTGTGCTTACTGGGAATACCTCAGAAGGAAAGGAAAGCACCCCTTGGGACACAGCAGGTAACACTGCTATACAGAACACAAGCCTTGTAGCTGCTTCAGCATGAGTGCAGCAACTATAAGGCAATTGGTCTCCACCATGTTAGCATCACAGACACATCACAAGAGGGATGAGCTTGGTCTCTTTTTGGACACTGCAGGTTCTGGGAGGCTGCCACCCATCAGGGTACGAGCCAATCCATGAGCTGATTAAGTTCATTCCCTGTCAGTAACTAGTTCTGGCTGTTGAGATGCAACACACCATGTTGAGTCATTTCCACTGTTTTTTCCGTGGCACGTGGCAGTGCATCAGAGGAAAGCAGTGAGGGAAGTGCTTCTCCTGCAGCACGATGCACCCCAAGGGCTGCTTTTAGGGCAAGTAACCCCAAGCACAAGGCTAAGGGACTGGAGGTAAATGAATGATGTAGAAAACCAACCGCTGCTTCCTTGGCCTTGAACTCCTTCTCCCGCTGCAGGCGATACTGCTCGATCTCTGCCTGCGCCTCCTCCTTGGCCTGCTTCAGCCTCCGGTTCTTCCCTGTTTCCAAGGAACAGACCAAGGGAAATGAGGGAGAGAAAGCATTGAGAGCCTCTTCCCCACACCTCTCCAGCTGCACAATGCACAACCATCACCACAGTGTTTGCTGCTGCAGCAGCTCCTGCTGTAGCACACACCAGCCAAGCACTGCACACCCACAGCCCCTGCAGCCTTGTGGGGCTTGGGCTGGAAGGACTTAAAGGTCATCTCATTCTACCCCCTGCCAGGGACAGGGACACCTCCTACTAGTCCAGGTTGCTCCAAGCCCAATCCAGCCTGTCCTGGAACACTTCTCTGGGCAACCTGTGCCAGTGCCTCAGCACCTCACAGAGAAGAATTCCTTCCCCATATCCCATCTGTCCCTGCCCTCTGGCAGTAGGAAGCCATTGCCCCTTGTTCTGGCACTCCAGGCCCTTGTCCAAAGTCCCTCTGCAGCTCTCTTGGAGCCCCTTCAGGCACTGGAAGGGCCTCTAAGGTCTCCCCAAGGCCTTCTGTTCTCCAGGCTGAACACCCCTAGCTCTCCCAGCCTGGCTCCAGAGCAGAGCTGTGCCACCTCTTGGAACAGACCCATGGGCTTCTCTGGACTCACTCCCACAGCTCCATGTCCTTCCAGTGCTGGGGACCCCAGAGCTGGAGGCAGCACTGCAGGTGAGGCCTCACCTGAGCAGGGCAGAGGGACAGAATCCCCCCATGACCTGGTGCTCACACTGTGGAGATGAGCCCAGTTTGTTTCTGGGTGCAAGTGCACATGGCTGGGGCATGTCCAGCCTCTCATCAAGGAGAACCCCCAAGTCCTTCCCCCTAGGGCTGTCCCAATGAGTTTTTCCTCCCAGTCTGTACCAAGTCTGGGATTGCCCTGACCCACATGAGTGTGCAACCTGAGCGGTCCCAGAGAGTACAGCAAAAAAAATATAATTAAGTCTTAACTTTGTCCCAGACCAATTGTGAAACTGAGACAAAAACTGGTCACTGCCTTAACTTCCCTTCTGGCTTCCCACCACATTCAGCCCTGCAAGATTATCATCATTGGAGTGCAGTACAACAATTTGCTTCTTGAAACACTGTCAGGGGGTAGAACCACAACTCAGGGCAGATATAAATAGATCAGTAGATAGGTAGGGAGGTAGATAGATAGATAGATAGACAGACAGACAGATATCCATGGATATAGATGCTTGAAGTAGGAAATATTTCTAAAGCTATTGACCCCTGTAATCAGAATTCCTCTTGCATAACAGGAAGACCTGATTAGACAGATAGATAGAGAGAGAGCGATAGATAGATAGATAGATAGATAGATAGATAGATAGATAGATAGATAGATAGATAGATAGATAGATAGATAGATAGATAGATAGATAGATAGATAGATAGATAGATAGATAGATAGATAGATAGATAGATAGATAGATAGATAGATAGATAGATAGATAGATAGATAGATAGATAGATAGATAGATAGATAGATAGATAGATAGATAGATAGATAGATAGATAGATAGATAGATAGATAGATAGATAGATAGATAGATAGATAGATAGATAGATAGATAGATAGATAGATAGATAGATAGATAGATAGATAGATAGACATGGATATAGATGCTTGAAATAGGAAATATTTCTAAAGCTATGGACCCCTGTAATCAGAATTCCTCTTGCATAACAGGAAGAGCTGATTAGGTAGATAGATAGACAGATAGACATGGATATAGATGCTTGAAGCAGGAAATATTTCCAAAGCTATGGACCTGTGTGACCAGAATTCCACTTGCAGAAGAGGCTGGTTTGTACCAAGGCACAGCTCTACAAACTACCTAACCATAGATCACAAACCCACAGTTTTCATCAAGAATAAAAGCAGGAGAGACACATATCACCACAGCCAGGCCCAGCCTGAGCCCCTGCCGGGCAGGGCAGGGCTGTGACGGTGATGTCCCGCAGGGAGCAGCCCAGGGAGGGCAGGAATCACCCCGAGCTGCTCGCAGCGCACGGCGGGGCAGGGCCG
>NW_008667743.1:0-3558 GCF_000695815.1 Acanthisitta chloris
ATAAAAGAACAGATAAAAATCTGTTCTTTTTAGTATGTTTAAAAAGTAAATATCAGGAAATTCAATTAAAAGCTGCTTTAAATAGCATTCTGGATATTATCAATGGCAAGTCCTCAGCTGTATTTTCACATTCTATTTTTTCCTGCAATTCCTGCCTCACTGGAAGGCTTTTTGCTGGAAGTGAAAGGCAGAGTGAGTGAGCAGGTGACTGCAGCCAGTCTCAGTGGTAAAGCAGCTGAATGCTGCCCCGGGGAGTTGTATTTTACCCCTGGCAGAACTGTAAAATTCCTTATTTCAATTCTGAGCTTACAGACACTGCAGAAGTGTGTTTTCATTTCAAAGCACAATGAAACCAATTGGAAACACTGAAATTTTCCATGAGGCAGAATTCCTGGATGTTGTCCAGGTCTTGTTGTGACTTTATTCTCGTGAAGCTTTTGGATGTTTTGGGATGAGCAATCCACACTGACTATGAGAAGGTTATTAACTCCTCATTTGGAGCTAGCTGTGAGCAACATTCCATTAGTCCAGGGTGAAACAGTGGGGAAAGACAAAATATTTATTAACTGCTGAATATGGGCATCCAGAACACTGAGAGCTGCAAGATGGCGTGGGAAGAAGGATGTGTAGTCATGTTCCATCAGAGCATATGTTGGAAGAAGTAGCAATAAAGCTGCACAGAGAATTCCAACTGTGGTATTCCCAGCTTTGGAACATACAGAGAATAGTTTAACATGGTTCTGTGTGTGCACTAGAGCAATGAATTTGCTCAGAGCCTAGTTCCTTGGAAGTTCTGCTAGAGACAGGCTGAGAAAGTTGGGGCTGCTCAGCCTGGAGAAGAGAAGGTTGTGTGGAGACCTCAGAGCAACCTGCCAGGAGCTGAAGGGGCTCCAGGGAAGCTGCAGAGGGACTCTTGGTTAGGAACTTCAGGGACAGGACAAGGAGGAACAGGGAGAAATTGAAAGAGGTGTTCACAGCCAGGTTGGCTAAAGCCTTGAGCAACCTGTTCTGGTGGGAGGTGTCCCTGCCCAGGGCAGGGGGCTGGGGCTGGATGGTCTCTAAGCTCCATTCCAAGCCGTTAACAATCTATGACACTATGAATTTAAGCTGGTTGTGTCACTTTGCTGGACTGTGCTGGGATTCTTTGCTGCTGGGGAGTGTTTTTGAGGAGTTTTGATGTGAGATTTCCCAGCCTTAAAGGTGAGTTCTGAGGGAAGTCAGACACTGGCACAGGTTGCCTACAAAAGCTGTGGCTGCCCCATGCCTGGAAGTGTTCCAGGCCAGGTTGGACAGGGTTTGGAGCAACCTGGGCTAGTGGAAGGTGTCCCTGCCCATGGCAGGGGATGGGACTGGATGATCTTTCAGGTCCTTCCAGCCCAGACCAGTCTGGGATTCTCTGATCCTTCAGGAGATGGGGCTGGCTGTCCGGATCTTTTTTTCCCTGTGTTTTCTTCAAAATGCTCTCTGGGAGATGTAACCCTGAGTCAGGGAGATCAGTAGGATTTGAGTGAGGAGGCATTTGCAGTGGCAGAGGGGCACAAGGTGCTTCTGCAGGCTGACAGGAGTCACAATTAGTGTCTGTTTATTGTTCATGGTTTAATGGTTTGTCCAAATCACAGCAGGTCTTCCCAGCGCATGACAAATCTCTGATTTAGGAGTGAACATCTGAGCAAAATGCACAGTTCGTTGAAAGCATGGATGTACTTGTGTTGTTTAAACAAGGAGTGGGAAAATCCTTAATACAGACAATTTTTTTCCATAGGATTTGCAGTTGTTTGTGTGGCAAAACCCCAAATTACATCACGAGGGAGATACCTGACCAAGAGCTAGAGAAAGATCAGCTCGTTTGATGCCTGATCTGAAAAGAAATGTGAAGCACAAGCAGTAAATTCCCAGATTATACTACTTTTGGTGGAATGATGCATAGAAATCACATTTGCCATAGCAATCTTGCTTGTTGGGTGAGTGGGGCTTGTGCAGATAAAATACATTTGAATACAGCCAGAGGGGAATTGTTTGTCTGGGAATAATGAGGTTGCAGCTGGCACACAGGCCACAGCTCCCTGTGCATTGTAACACAGTGTGAGAAGCAATCCTGCCTGTTGCACACCTCATTGCTGCTGCTGTGCTGGCACGAGTGCCTGTAATGTAATAATGCCCAGAATCAAGGAATCAAGCCCTCTGATTCCTTGGAGTCAAAGGACTTGAAGGAACCAAAAGGACTGATTTCTTTCTGCTTGTGCTGGCTCGTGTTCTGCAGCTACACAGCTTGAAGGGGGACAGGGGGACATGGAGAGGGCACAGCTACTGCTTGTGTGAGCAGCTCTGGCTCAAAGTGATCCGGGCTTCAGGACCTGGTGTTCAATTCCCAGTGGGATCCTGCTGCTTGTGGTGATCCAGGTTAAAAATACTTGGCCTCAGGCAGCCCTGGCCTGTGTGTCGTCTTTGTGGAGGTCAGTGGCTGGTGTAAGTGCCTGTGTAATCACTGCCAGCAGAATGCTGTGCTGAGCAAGGTGGCTTAGCCTTGCCTGGAGATGTCTCTGGTAGATAGCTCTGATTGAAAGTGGTCAGAGAGTGGCTGAACACGTGGTGGTAGCAGCAGAGCTGAGTTGGGGGGGCAGAGTGGGGGGATAACCTGAGTCTGCATCCCATGCAGCCAGACAGCATGTCTGCTCATCCCCTTGCAGAAGCAGAGCTGTGCCCTGGAAAAAACTCGCCTGGAAAAGGAGCTAGGGAGGAAAACACCTCAGCATGAGGTCTTGGTGTGATGCCCTGGGCACCCTGAGCAGTGGGGGTTGGAGCACAGCTGTGACACGTGCAAACCAGGCAGTTAGGGATTCGAGTGAGGAGACAGTGTCAGCCTCCCTGTGCCACTAGTGAGAGGGTCTGCACTTCAATAACAATGTTGAAAATGCAGGAATAGTGGCAAAAAGTCATAAAATTAATCAAGTCTGGCAGGAAAGTACTTGAGTTGAAAGACTCGAACAGCATAGTGTGTTTAGAATCACAGACAGGAATCAAGAGGGGCTGATTAGGCGTGTCAGGACTTTCAAAAGGAGGAATTGGCTTTTTAGTGAAGAGAAGAAAAATCCTAGAAGAGCCAGTGCCTGGGAGCACAAACCAGTTGTATTTTAATTTGAAATGAAGCACAGAGGTTTAAAGCAGCAATTACAAGTCCCTGGAACACACTTTTAGAAGAAGAGGGAGATTCTCTACCTTTTTGTATCTTCAAGTCAAACCCAGGGGCCTTGCTGGCGGAGGTGTGTGACCAGCTGCAGCTCCAGGGCCGCATTCCTGGGGCACAAAGATCAGACTGGCTGGTGTTTCTTCTGTTCTTAGTGTCCCTGACTGAGTGGATGGTCAGTTCTTTTGGAAAGAGTTATAGAATAGAGAGGAGGAAGAGGCAAAGATGCAGCATTGCTTAACCTTGCCTTTTTTGTTCTGTTTTTAATGTAGGAGAGTTCCAAGTCCCTGTGAGCTCCAGCACTGGGCCAGTTCTCCACAATGCAAAGGTATGTTTGCATTTTTCACATGCTCCATCTGCACCTGAGGCTCTTT
>NW_008667743.1:3587-13120 GCF_000695815.1 Acanthisitta chloris
CACAGCCTGAGTGATGCAGTCACACACAAGGCTGTTTCCTGCCCTGGAAAAAGAAAGGGAGATGGGATATGCTGCCCTCTGCTTTAGCCAGAGCAAATGTCCAGGAGCTACAAACTGGCATCCCCATCCTCTAAGGTGGCTGTAACACAACTGCTAGTGGAGAAGCACTGAAAGAAAATGGGGAGAAACATCAACCCAAACAAACAAAAACCTGATCCAGCAGCACCAGTGTTACCCTGTGCATTTGCATTTCTCTCCAACCTTTCACTAGGTGATTACATGCTGTTGCTATTTTGGTTTTTACCAGGCAACCCATGACTGGAGAAGGTGGTGTCAGTCCTCCTGATGCTGCAAAGCAGAGCTGGCTCTGGCTGTGATAAAGAAAGACACATTGGGCTTGACGAGAGAGCATCAGCTTGAGAGTCACAAGACCATAAATTAGATTATTGTTCTTGTTGTGATTAAACCTGCTAATTCCTTGCAATTCACAGTCTTAGATGCAGATAATTCCCTACAGATACTTCCCCTCTTTTAAAAATCAGTCAACTGAGCAACTGTTCAAGGACACAGTGAGCAGAGCGGAGGTAAATTCAGCAGTCAGCACAGCAGATTCCTGAAAAAGGCACCTAAAAGGCATTTGCTTGATGTGCTGAGGAGGTGAGCGTGGATCTCCTCATCCTGGCCGGTGCCCCTTGTGCAGGGCTGGAGGGAGAGCCTGAAGTTTGGTCGTAGGCTCTCAGGACAGGAGGGGACTTGGCCCCTGGCTTGGCCTCTGCCAATCAGCCCTGTGTGCTGGCTCAGCAGTGAAGCTTTGGGTGACCAGGGGTGTTTTGCTGTGGCTTCCCCGTGTGCAGCCCCCTGCCACTCGATGGCACTGGAGGCTGGGCCTCCTCCCACCTCTCTGAGCCGGGCTGGAGTCAAACAGGCTGTCACCAACAGAGGAAAGGCATTGTCTGTGCCGTGCAGGGTTTGTTAGCACTGTGCAGTGTGCAGCGAGCTGTGGGCTCAGCTGGAGCTGGGAAGAGCACATACAGTATGTGGGTGTGTGTTGGCAGAGGCTGTGCTGTGCACATGGGAGAGAGAAGTTATCATCCCAGAGTCACAGAATACCCTAGGCTGGAAGGACCCACAGTTGTTGTCCTGTCCCTGCACAGGACACCCCAACAATTCACCATGTGCCTGAGAGCATTGGCCAAACACTCCTGGAGCTTTGTCAGGCTTGGGGCTGTGACCACTGCCCTGGGGAGCTGTTCAGTGCCCAAACACCTCTGGGGGAAGAGCCTTTCCCTGATATCTAGCCTAACCCTCCCCTGACACAGCTCCAGCCGTTTCCTCGGGTCCTGTCACTGGTCACACAGAGCAGAAATTGGTGCTGTCCCTGTGCTGCCTCTCATGAAGAAGCTGCAGACTGCTATGAGTAGTATCAGGTATTTCCGAAATTCTGAATGGTCTGATGATGTCTGAGAGGCTGCACCAAGCTCCCTGGCTAGACGGGGTGGGCAGTGTCCGTAGAGCTTCCCTAACTCCCTGGCTGTGTAGGACAGGGAGATGTTTCAGTGCACACCAGACACCAGATGACATCACCCTCCTGCTAACTGTAGTACAGCACAAATGTCTCTCACTGCTCAGTTTCCTAGCAAGAATTTCCTGTAGGCTTGATATGATTTTGCTGTCTTAATAGCTTTCTCCTTTCCCTCCTCAGGGTGACCCAGCTCAGCGAGGGCACTTGGAGGAAGCTGCTTTCCAACTGCAGCAGATTTTTCGGATTGATATTTCCATTGCCTTGAACATTCTGGGTAATGTGGACTTGGGTTTGCTTTGCCCTTAAACCACAGGTTTCTCATCTTGGAGGACCTCCACATTGTTGTAGGTCTTGTGTGAAGGCAGAGATGGCACATCCCCAAGCTGAAGCCTCCTTTCAGCAATTTTAACTGTACTTTGAGAGATTTACTGCCCTTTGTCCCATCCTGCCACCTGATTTATATCAGCATATTTCACCCTAGGCTTGGGTGAAGCCTGCACTGTTGGCCTGACATGTGTAGTTGGAAATTAAGCCATCTCTGTCTTTTTTTGCCACACAAGATGTCATATCCTTGTATCCTTTTTTATTGTCTGAGCTCACAGCCTTCCTGGCAAGCTGAAAAAGCAATTGCAGAATTGCAGCTCTAAGAAAAGCTGAAGGAAGATGCAATGAGCTAAGAACAGTCCCTGCCCTATATATACCACTAGTTGCGGCACTGGAAATGAGCTGCTTCTGTGCCAGCCATACGCTCTGTTAGCCTGTGATCTCTCTTTGCAATCAACCTAGGAAAATCCCTAAAATGCAGTGTTGCCGTTTTCCTTGTGGAAACTGTGCAGTGAGGCTTGGTGAGCCAGCTGGAAGTGGCCCAGAGCACTTGGCCTGAGCCAAGCAAGGCTCAGTGGCTGCGGGCAAGGTTGCTGCGTTTGAGGTTGAGTTCTGCCCCTCTGCTTTTCCCCTGTTGTGATGTTGTATTCTCCTCAGGGATTGAAAGCATGAGAGCAGGACACTGCAGGGTAGGCTATACCTGCTTCAAACTGGCAGCAGATCGAGGCTACAGCAAGGCCCAGTTCAACGTGGGACTGTGCTATGAGCATGGCAGAGGCACGGAAAAGGACTTGGAGAAGGTATTCATGGCTTGTAGGGCTGTTCATGTGCCACTGCAGGGCTGGGTATGTGCCACACAGACCAGGAGAGGGGTCTTTGTTGGGTTCTCAGGAGCTTTTGTCCTGCATGGGTGTGAAAGTCATGGAGTCTCCTGAGCTGGAAAGGACCCACAAGGATCATCTACTCCAAACCCTGCCCTGCACAGGACACCCCAACAATCCACCATGTGCCTGAGAGTGTTATCCAGACACTTCTTGAGCTCTGTCAGGCTTGGGGCCATGATCCCTGCCCTGGGGAGCTGTTCCAGTGCTCAGGTTCTGAAGACTCATTAGAAACTGCTGGAACCAATATAAATTGTAGGTTTGCAGAACTGACTTCAGTGTCATTGATCCCCTCGGAGATGTGCTCTGAAATCCCCTTTCTCATAGCTTCTGAAGGCTTCTCTAGGTGCACAGGCTGTGCCACCAGCCCCCAGGAGGGTACCAAGGAGAAACCTGTCATGTTCCTGTATTTAAGACACCACTGCACATCCAAGGGCTTCTTAAATCTCCAGTTCGAGTCCTGTAACTACAGCCTGCCACCTAGTGCGAGCTGGGGGCAGCCAGCAGCTGCTGGAGCTGGGAAGAGCTGCAGAAGCAGCTTGTTTTGAGGAATTGTTGCCCCAGGGCCACCCTCTTCAGACCAGGCAGGGTGGTTTGGGGGCTCTGGGGCAGTCACAGTCCACTGTCTCGCTTAGCCAAGCCGATGTTCTTTAACAGGGAGTTGTGGAAGGGCTTCTGGAGGGCACATGTGCAGCTGATGATGGATCTAGACAAAGAGGTTAAGCTTGGCCTGGCCAGAGGAGAGTCGTGTCATGTTCCCTGGAACATGATTCCCTGGTACAGGGGTTGTACTACCTGATTCACACAATTGAGTTTCTCTTTTTCCAGGCAGCCTTTTATTACCAGCACGCAGCCAGCAGCTGCCACCCCATGGCACAGTACCGCTACGGGAGGTACCTCCTGCAGCACAGCTCTGGGAAGGACTGGGACAGCCATCAGAGGGCTCTGACACTCCTGGAGCAAGCAGCAATGGCTGGGATCACAGAGGTCAGTGTCCTCAGTGTGGGAGGTCAGAGAGGGCCAACAGAGAACCCTGACTGAAGGATTTGCACTATGAGACATCCTAGAAATCAGAATCTGGGGCACCTCAAGCAAAGCTCTTCCAACATATTTGTCGCTGCCCATGGCAGGGGGCTAGAACTTGATGATCTTTAAGGTCCTTCTAACCCAAACCAGTCTGTGATTCCCTGATTGTTTATCTATATTCCTGACAGTGTATGGGGACAGCCCTGCCTGCACATGAGAGGCAGCTCAGTACCCACTGGGTCAGCATGTTGGTTGGCTGTTCTTCATGTGTCTCAGACCGTTGGCTTAGGAGAACTGACCCACAGTCGAAAATGTAGCTCAGTGTTTCATCTCTTCTCAATTCCAAGCATACAGGTGGCTCTGCTGGAGGAAATTCCATGAGCTTCTCAAATAACAGATCCTCGTTTTGTATCTGTGCTTTCACAAGATGACTCATCCCCATGGATGTGTGTACCCTACCCTCCTTTCCCACTCCTCAGGAGCTGCATTTTGGCATGTGCCATCTTGTGTTCTGAATGCCAGTGTACTGGCAGTGCCTGTGCCTCCTGTAGCACTGTTCCAGGGAGTGCATCTGCTGTGTCTTAGGGACAGCTCACGAGTAGGAGCCATTCCCTGGCTCTGCCTCCCACAGTGCAGTCTGAAAGGCTGTTCTGGGTGTGACAGTGTTGGTGCAGTGATGGTAACTGCACGTGTGGTGGGGTTCTGTAGAGGTAATTTTTGTGTTCACCATGTCAGGCTGATTTCTTCTAGGATGTTCCTCCTTCTCCCAACAGCCTCTGCCCCAGCAGGGTCTTTAGCACACTCCTTTTCCCACAGTAGCCCCATCACTTGAGCAACTTACAAATGAAAAGAGAGCTAGGGTGATTAAGGGTGAAAATCCTAGCTGATGTGTGCTGTGTGGTTTTGTTGCAGGCACAGGCTTACCTTGGAGTGTTCTACATGAGGGGGCTGCAACCCCAGGAAAAGAGAGGTCTGAGGTACCTGCTGCTGGCAGCAAACAGTGGTGTAAGTAATCCCTCTGCAAGTTCTGATTGTCCTCACTGGGGCCATTGCAGATTACAGAATTCAGGGAAATGAGAATGAGTGTCAGGATTTTCCTGCATAGTGTGAAAGGAGAGAGTGAAGCCTTGGTGCATCTTGGAGAGGAAACAGGCCCTGGGCATAGATCCTACAAAACATGAAGGCAGAGACAGCACTGCAGGGTTGGAAGAGTTCTAACAGCACCTTGTACTCATCTAGCAGAATTGTACAGATTGCCATTATGGAGCTTCTACACCCTCTGCAGTCAAAGTCTTTCACTACTTCATTGAGAGTTTAATGTGTCTGTCTCAAATCTCTTCTTCAAAATCAGCCCATTATTTCTTGCCTTTTATAGAGAGGATGAAAAGACTATTTCTGGATGTTTTTTTCTTCAGGAACCTTTAACATACTTAAATACTTGAATTTCTTTTCAGCCTTGCCCTGCTCTTGCAGTGTCTCTTCACAGGTCATGTTGTGTAGTTCCCCAACAATTTGTTGCTGGCACTTTCTCCAAGTCACCCAGACTTCTCTGTTTTGAAAGGCAGTGCCACAGTGTGGGCACAGAACTGCTCCTCAACCCTCAGCAGCACTCCGAGCAGCAGCAGTGTGAATCCCATGTCTTGCAGCCAGGTTTCTGCCTCCCACAGTCCTGTTTCCTTCCAGCACTGTGCATTGTGCCCTTGTTTTCAGCTCCATTGTAATAGTTTTTTGCTGAAGAACTTGTTCATTTTAACTTCAGCTCCCCCAGCTTTTGTGCATGGAAAATAATGAGTAGCTATTCCCTGCTCTGCTGGCTAATAGTGCTGATTGTGGTGCCCTTTAGTGTGTCCTCTCTGAGTCATTTCTTTAGCAGGCTGCAGAGTGCTGGTTTAGTTTGCCTTGCTGTGTAGTTAAGCTGTTCTACTTTGCTTGTCTGTCTTCTCTCTCTGTTTTTAACTCTCCTTTGACTATTTTAAGGTGTTTGGACTAAACCTGGGCTCAGGATGGAGGTTTGCCAGGGATCTCACGTAATGAGATCCTCTGCTTTGGTCTGTATTCCCTTCCAATAACTCCTGATATTAGTTGCCCTTTTGCCTGACACTGAGCAGTGATTAGATGGTTTCAGGGAACTATCCCAATGAGCTATCACAGATTCCCTTCTCTAAGCACTACTTTGCATTTGGCAATACTGTTTCTTCCATGAATGTGTTGCTCTCTCTTAGTCTTGTGAGATCTTCTCTAATTAATTCTGTATAGCAAGTTTGTCCACTCTGACTGACATCACATCACTTGCAAACTTTGCCACTTGCATTTTCACCTACTTTCCAGAATGCAGACACTGTCAGGTCCCTGGTGAGACTAGGCCTGACCAGCCACAGCAGGTCAGACATCATACATAGCATTTACTTCTACATCTGCTGAACATCTCCTTTAAGCTGCATCATTGGCTCCTCTTTTCCAGCCTGCTGGCAGGTGTGTATGCTACACAATGCAACACTGAATTATCTCGTTAAATAGATGATTGTCATTTGCTGAATGCCTGGAAGCCATTAACAACACCAAAGCTATCAGGTAATTGCAGGTCCCAGGGGTTCTCCCCAGCAGATCAGTGTTTGACATGCTTTGGTCACTGCCACAGTTCTCACACCTCAAGCATCATTCCCCATCTCTGTTCCCAAGGGATGCTGACTGTGGATGTACCAGAGCCTCAGTTTTGGGACCTGGCTTGTGCACAGGCTCCCTGAGAGGTACCTGGGAGAAGGACTCCATGGGCGTGTTCCTTTCCCATTACCCTGCAGTATGAACTTGTGTTTAGCTGGTTAAAAGAATCCTGGCTATGGGTGAGGCAAGGACAGCGCCATTCAGCACAACTCCAAAAAAAAAAGAAAACAGTCACAAAAAGCCATAGGTTCAGTGTTTCTCTGGCTGTTCTGTGTGCTGGAGCTGAGTAGGGAGCTCTGACAAGTGTCCTTCCAAGCACGACTGCAGAGCTGTGTTCTACTTTGGTTCCCACTTTTTAGCTTCCCCTATTTTATAGGTGCAGCCACAGAATATAAAACCCATGCTGAAGAGTCTTGTTGGAGCCTGACCTCCAGATTTCAGTGTGTTTGACAGACATTTATGCCATGCTAATTTGGGGAGCTCCTCTCCTTGCAGTCATGTCTTTGAGGTGCTCATGCTATGAGAGATGCCTTGTGCAGTGCTTCTGACTGAACCCTGGCTCCTGTCACTGCTCAAGTGCCAATCCTTCAACATGTTTATCTCAGCTCCAAAGGAGTTTATTGCTGTCAGAAACTGAGACTTGCAACATTTTGCAAAGCACCCACTCACTGAGTTCTTCATTTGCCTCTCCCAGCTACAGCCCAGACAGCAACACTTGCAATATGTTCTTTTCTCGTGGTTTTATTAAACTTGCTACTTACTTCTTCTTTGCTTATTTTTTTCTTCTTTTCTGTTTTTTTTTTTGTTTGCAAAGCCTTGATTAGATCGTGTTTCTGGCAGTCACACTCCTCAGGTGTGTGACCACTAGCCCATGCAGCCTTTTTCATGTCTTCAGGATTGCTTTCCTGCTATCAGAGCCACTTTTCCTGCTATTAGATCTCAAAAATAAAGTGCACAGCCAACACGTAAACATGCCACAGGTTTGAATTTGGCTTCACTGACCCATCTGCAGTGACATCCTTTAATTTCTAGTTCATTCTCAGCAGTTCCATATGCCTGAGCAGTTCAGGTGCTTTTCCTCCAGTGCTTATTTGACTTCATTTCTGCTGCTTGAAATTTCTTCTGGACTGTAATTAGATGGAGATTGCTGCACTGTTGCATTCAAGGCCTGATGCTGCCAAGGGGAATCTTCCAACCCTTGGCAGCAAGTACCTCTGTGGCATTTCTGTTTCTACAGGACTTTGGCATGAACCGCAGAAGGGCAGTCCCAAGGGTGTGCTCAGGGTTTGGGTGGGATCAGGATGTGAGAGCAGTCAGGGCTGCTCACCTCTGACCCCTGAGATAGTTGGGGTGCTCTGCAGAGCCTGCTGCTCCTTTGTTCCCCTGATACAGACCTGGGTGTTGAAGGAAATCAGTGAAATTAATTGGAAAGGGATGGGAAGGAGCAGAGTCAGAGATCGCTGGGAAGGAATTCTGCTTGGAGAAGGGACTAAATTCCTGAAAATACAGTGTGAGGAATAGAGGACAAAACTTGAAGAAGGTGTTAAAGACTCTCAGGTCTTTGTCACTTGTCCATGTGTGGGGCTGATTGCTCGTCTGTCTCCTGTGCCAGGATGCCCAGAGCAGGTACCACGTGGGGGTGTGCTATGAGCAGGGCCTTGGGGTGCAGAGGAACCTGCCAGAAGCACTGAGGCACTACAGGCAGTCAGCAGCTGCTGGGAACAGGCACGCACAGGAGAGGCTGCGGCTCTGGGAGCAGGAGCTGGAAGGTACTGGGGCAGGAGGGAGGATGGGGTGGAGTGACCCCCTAAAAGTGGGGCCTGTGTTGCCAGAGGAATGGTCATACAGGGCTGTGGCACTAAGGAGTTCTTTTGACTGAAGGGAAGGGACCACTTTTCAGTTCTTTCCACTTCTTATCAGCTATTTCCAGTCAGTTGAATTGTAGAACCATCAAGGTTGGAAGAGATGTCTAAGATCATCAAGTCCAACCATTAACCTGTCACTGCTGTAAACTCTAAACCATATCCTCCAGTGCCAGATCCACATACCTTAAACAGTTTCAAGGATGGTGACTCCACCACCTCACTGGGCAATATTTCAGTGTCTGAACACCCTAAGAGTGACAAAATGTTTCCTAACGTCTCCTCTGCCTCTGCCCTGTCTCAGCTCTAGGCCATTCCCTCTAGTCCTCTCCCTGCAGCCATGGCAGGAGAGACATCCCCCACCTCTCTCCAAGCCCTGTCAGGGAGTTGTGGAGAGCCATGAGGTCACCCTTGAACCTCTTTTCCAGGCTAACCAACCCCAACTCCCTCAGCCCTTCCTCATGTGCTCGAGCCCTTTCCTGCCCTCACTGCCCTTGGCTGGACTCGCTCCACTGCCTCAATGGCCTTTGGGCAGTGAGTGCCCAAAGCTGAGCACAGCACTGAGCTGGGACCTCCCCAGTGCCCAGTGCAGGGGGATGAGCACTGCCCTAGTCCTGCTGCCACGCTATTAAGTGGAGAAGCTGTTCCCATAGTCCGATGTGTCACAGAACCATTTCTGTTGGAAAGCCCTCTAAGATCATCAAGTCTAAGCTTCAACAGTATCATTAATATGTTGTTTTTCTGTACTTTCAGATGTGCAAACCAAACAGCCATTCCCATTGGGAATCAGAGCCTCTTCCTCTAGCCCCAGTTTCTGGTCTCTTGAGCCTGTGTCTGCAGGTCTCCACGGCACCCAGGTGTCTGCCCTGCCCCTGCCCCACTCCTGGAGCGCAGACAGACTGCACGTGGTGATGCTGAGCGGCGCAGGATGGAGCCGTACTGTGGGGCACAGGGCAGTGCCGCTGGGACAGCAGTACTGGGAGCCTCACCACTGCTGGTGTTAGAGCAGGCAGTAAGTGGAACCAGCAGGCAGAGGGGAAGGCAGCCCTTTGGCTGTGTGGGGCTGGAAACTAGCAGGTCGTGGAGAAAGAAGGCTATGTGTTGGTGGAACAGGAGCCATTTATAAATACCAGGGTGTTGAGAACCACCAGGATATCTGCCCCTCTGCCTTCCAATACAGGGCTGTGGTTTATGTACCTATGTTTCTGTATAGAGCTATGTATAGACTCCCCCCATGCCACAGAGCAGCTGTGGCTG
>NW_008667743.1:13436-19870 GCF_000695815.1 Acanthisitta chloris
CCCATCCCTGGAAGTGTTCCAGGCCAGGCTGGATAGAGCTTGGAGCAACCTGGGCTAGTGAGGCCAGCGAGTCGAAGAAGGTGATTCTCCCCTTCTATTCTGCTCTTGTGAGGCCCTACCTGGAGTGCTGCACACAGCTCTGGTGCCCCCAACAGCAGAAGGACATGAAAGTGTTGGAGCAAGGACAGAGGAGACCACAAAGCTGATCTGTGGTTCTGTGCCACAGTGGTGTGATGTGGGGTTAGAATTCCAGCAGCTCTGCATGTCTTGCACATAGTCCCCAGTGATGTTTACAAGCCACCATAAGGGCATGCTGGCAAGTAATCCTGCAATGGGCCTAGCCTACACCCTCTGAGGCAATTTGTGCTCTCCTCAAAGCAAGTTGCCACAGTAGCTCTGCTGCCAGTACAGTCTGAGCTCAGGTCTGCATTGCCATTGTGGCAGTTTAATCTGCTTTCAAACCTGTGCAAGCAGGAGAGTGAGTTCTGATTATTAGGGTACAGTTTTTTTGTGGGATATGACTTATGGATGCACCTGCACTGGGGACAGTGACAGCTGTCCTCAGCCATCCTGCACCATGTCAGTGTCCTTCAGTCCCCAGTCATTATTCCTACAGCTCTGGCAGTGAGCTGCTCCCATGGGTACACCCCTTAGAGTCACAATGAGCAAGGTTTGCATCAAGATTTACACTGTACATGTTTGCTAAGCTCATTTTCAGTCAAGTGGCTAAAAAGATGCTCCCAGCAGGAAGGCACCACTGGCAGGCAGCAGCAGGCAGCTGAGGTGATAATTTCTTCCCCTGGGGCAGCTGAATCAGGAAAAAGGCATTTGTCTACACCAGTTTAAACTGGTTCAAGGGCATCTGTACAAACTGTGCAGCTTCCTGTGGCCATGGGGCTCTAGTGCTTTGTGTAGATCAGAAAACAAAGGCAATTGGCCCCATCCTGAACTTGCTGTGGTCTCCATTCAGCAAGGGAAGGGCACAGCCAGCCCTCAACACATTGATTGTTCTTCTAGTCTGGTCTCTCTTTCTGCTCAGACCAAACTTTCTTAGACCATTTCCTTTATCAAGCAGGATACAATTAGCAGGAAATTCCTCGGGTGGATTTCCTATGCTGTGATAATCCACAGCATTCTGACGTGTTGGTCAGGGAGAGGGGCTGGGGGGTTGAAAGCAGTTTGCAGAATCAGGAAATTGAAGCAAGAGAGAGGAATTTGTCTCCTTTTTAATCTGCTTATTATAAGGTATTTTTGTGTAAAGCTTGGCCCTTGACAGGCACATCAAAGCAACTTTGCAGAGGAGGATGTGAGGCTGTGCTGTGCATTTGTCCTCTGCGTGATGCAGAGGAATCCCGTAGGGCTGCATCTCCTCAGCCACAGAATGGCTCCCTCAGGGTTTGCACAGCTGCATCTCAGTTAGAATTTGGCTCTCTCTCATTGCTTTGGTGCAGAAGCCTGTTTTGTTTGTGAAACAAAACAGCAAGAGATCTCTGTTAGCAGTGTGGCAGCAGCAGCAGGCCAGGACAAACCCATCCGTGTAGAGATACCAGAGATGTGCTCACCTGTGCAAGCATTTTGGAGACTCCAGATACAACAGTAGATATTTTGGATATTAAAGGGTCCACCTGGGGAAATCTAACTCTATTGCTTTTGTCATTTGGTCCCAAGAGCAACAACAAGGGATAACTTTTTCATTTATTGTGCCTTAAATGATCTGTGTGATTGTCTGGTGCTGTAGCTCCTGTGTGTACACAGCTAAGCTGGGAACTGTCCCCTCCAGGTGGAAAAGGACACTGTTGGGATGGTCCAGGATCATGTCTGCTGGGTCATGCTACCTGTTCTTTCTGAATTTAACAGTAAAATGAAAGTCAACCATACTACTCAAAGATACCTGATGCCACAGCCCCACCAGGAGCAAATCTGCTCTGGCCCTAAGGCTGTGTTGTGAACGGGGCTGTCTGTGGAGCAGTCAGTGCAGTGTTTTGGTGTAAAGATGGTGAAGGGAAACAGGCAGTGTGGTCAGAGCAGTTGCTGGCCCTGCCCTGTGACAGAGGGACTACAGTCTTTTCTGTAGTCCCTCAGCAAGCAGTGACACTGTGCATCACTGGCAGCAGAGGTGATGTCTCACCCTCATTCCCATCCGTTGACTGCTCTCACCTATACAGCCACTTCATCAGCATGTCCCAAATTTGTTCTGGTGGTTTGTACTGTAGTTGGAAGGCACAAACTGGAACAGAAGAGTCCTGTGTGTGCACAGTCCCAAAGCCCTTACCTGCCACCCAGGCCTGAGCCTGCAGATGCCACTGATGTCTTCCCATTCCCTGGGTGCAGATCCCCATGGGGAAGCAGAACACCTCTGTGTTTCTTCGTTAGCAGTATCTTAGTTTTCCCACCCATGCCATTATCCCCAAACTGTCTCACAGCTCACAGACAGATCAAAGTGAAACCCCAGAACATGGGTGAAGCTCGTGACTGAATATTTCAAACCAGTATTTTCCACGCTTCCCTTTTCCCAGGTTACCTTTGGCAGACTCCAGCCATCTGTTGTTTGCCTCTGGATAAGGGCTATGCTCCAAAACCCAATTGCCTCAAGAGAGAGAATAGAATAGAGTCATTTAGGTTGGAAAAGACCTCCAAGGTCATTGAGTCCAACCTGTGACCCTTCACCACCTTGTCAACTAGACCAGAGCACTGAGTGGCACGTCCAGTTGTTATGGAGAAGGAAATTGTGGGCACCTGGAGCAGCCATAGGAGAGCTGCCAGTGCTTATTTTGGGATGTTTCACAAAATGTAAACTCAGAGTGGCAGAACTACAGAAGCTGGAAGGATCAGTGGGAGGCAGCAGGCAGCTTTCCCCTTTCCCAGCTGTCATTCCAGGCTTTCTGCACATCCCTCAGCTACACTGCACCTTGATCCTGAGAGAGTAGTGGTAGAAAAAACAGTTTTATTTAAATAACTGAAATCCTGGAGCCCAGCTCTGCAGCACTTGGCAGAGTCCATGACTGAGATAGTTATCATCTGTGATGCACAGTCTGTGATCACGTGGCTGTGGTTACTCTAACAAACCACATCCCCTCTTGGCCTACATGGGAGGAAAGGGCTTTCCTGCTGTTGGGTGACCTGAGTGTGGTGGGAGGCAGGAAGAGGAGGAAGGCAAGGACAGGCAGGTAGAGGGGAACTAAAGGTGAAATCAGTCATGGAGAAATTCAGTGGGATGAGGCAAAGGCAGAAATATGCCTGTTGTGATTGTATAGACATAACTAATACAGTGACCCTGTTAGGGGACACGTGCACCCCAGAGCTCTGCCTGACTCTCCTCTCCTTCCCACAGCCACCAAGCTGCCTACAGAACAGGAGCACTGTCCTCCAGGCCAAGGCTCTTCCCTCGTGCTGACAGCTGCCGCAGGAGCCCCGAGCCTGTTTCGCTGTGCTCTTGCACCTTCTGGGACAGGATCATTTCGAAGAGAGTGCTCATCTCAGAGAGGAAGGTGCTGGCCAGCCTCGTCCCAGTGCTGTTGGAGTCAGCCCCAGCACCTTTGCCAAAGGTCTCAAAGGTCCTTGGTTTCTCCTGCCTTGCAGCTTCTTCATCCTGAGGGGATTGTGAGGAGTTGGGGGAGAAGACGTTGTCCTTGTAGCTGCTGGTGAGGGGCAGGGACAGCCTGGCCATCCATGCTGGGTCCACAGCTGTCAGCCTCTTGAGGGCCAGCTCTAGGGGAGTGAGCATAGGAACCATGGATGAGACATGCAGCAGAGGAGACCACAGGGGAGAAAGGGGGGGGAATATGAAATAAATAAAAATACTGAGAAATGAGACGTTCTCCTGAAATCACCTGAGAGCACTACTAACTGCAGACAGGTCTACAGATGAGCTACCAGCAGTATCATGCAAACTAGCAGCTTAAAAACAGCCAAACAAACTAGAAGTGATTTCAAACTACTGGTTTGTTGGTTTGTTTTTATCTAATGACCGTTGTAATCACTTTGCTTTCTCATTTGTTGCAGCCTCGAGTGGCACTTGACTAAATTGTTAGCTAAGCCAGGGAGAGGGAAGGGTTAGGCCTGGCTAAAGGGGAGCTGACAATGGAAAGCTTTAGAGGGGGAAGTATTGGACACAAAGATAGTGGACTTCCCTTCAGGGTCACTCCAGGGTGGGACTTTGCTGCTTAGCAGAGGCTGAGACTGAAAAGAACTGGGTCATTGTGAAAGCAATAACAGCAGAATGCAATTCTGCATTATAACCTGCACAGCTGGGTGGTGGGAGACTAGCAACCAACAATTGGGCTGTAAAGTAGTTGTTCCTCAATTGGAAACAGCTGAGGAGCAGTGGGAGCCCTGTGTGGGGGCTGGGGCAGGCTTATTAGTGGAGCACTAATGTGATTCTGCCCCAAAATGGGCAACTGGAATGATACAGTGTGTGGAGCAAGGTATTCCCTGCTGGCATGAAGGTACAGCCATGGTATATTGTTACTGGCTCTGGTAAGATCTGATGAGGCGAATTAACTACAAATGTGATTATCCATCTGTAGGAGAGAGGAGCTGAAATGACACAAGTGCAGGGACAACTCTGGAGATGAAAACACCAGTGATCCAGGCTAACCCCAAGAGGTGGAAGTTGCTGCTCCTAAGGAAGCAAGTGCTCTCCAGGGATCTGCCTGCAACCTGTTGTTATTTTGAGGAGATAAGCCCCAACAAAGGAAATCTTGATGCTTTAAATAGTGTTGGCAAAAGAAGAAGTGATTATAACTGTCCATGAATAAACAGCTACTGGAAAATAAAGGAAGGACCCCAGAGCAGGGAGAGCCTGGAATAGCTTCCTCACCAGACAGTAGGAAAGGAAATGGGAATTCTTGGTTTTGAAGTGAGTTGGTAAACAAGAGGCCGTGCTGTGGTGCACAGAGGCTGCCCCAGCCCTACACTGTTTCTTCCCAAAGTTAGCCTAGATCTTTGGGGGTTGGAAGTGACCCCCTGGCCTATGAAAGGCTTTGAGAGCAGCAAAGCAAGTCACTGGTGTCTGGTGCCAACACAGCGATGCCAGGGGGGCAAGAGCTGGTGGCACTGTAGTGTTTCAGTGGCTCTGCCTTACACAGTGACCTCTGGAAGGAGGGTCCCCGTTCCAGCAGCAGTTACTCTGCTGCTTCCAGAGGGTAATCAGTGCCCTGCCACAGCCTGGGACACAAGGTGCTCAGTCAGTGCCTGAGCCAAGACTCCTTCCTCAGCCAACTGAGCACTCAGGCCTTTTTCTCTGGAAAAAAAACTGTCCTGGGGTGGGATGAGTATGAGAGGTGGGACTCAAACCTGGGAAGGAGAGAAGGGCAAGTACATCACGTAGATTTTTGTGTCAGCTGAAGCCCCAAAATGCTTTTTCCAGGCTTTCTCTCTGCAATCTCAGTGTTGTCTTTGAGTCACAGTGACTGTTCCTCAACACATCACCCCAGTGTGCTGCAGTCCTGTGGTTCTGCTCTAAAATGTCCTGTTCTTTCCTCCCCAGTATGCAAGAAGCCACTGCATTCCCTGAAGATTGGGATGCCCCACGTCTGGAGCAGGGCACAGCTAGTGTGCTCACTGCAGGGAGACCCACGACTCAGTGGGCTGATGGTCCTATGGCCATGAAACCTTATAATTAGTTGTGTTTAATTTGACCAATTACTCTTTACTGCCTTATTTTAATGGTGTTTTGGGAGCAGAGGTTGTTTTTATGATCACTAAAGTTCTCTCCTCTGCTGCTGGGAGCAATGTGCTTAGCTGGTGGGGGCTCAGTGTTAGCAGAGAGTGCTGAGAGTTCATCCCACAGCACAAACACTCCCAGAGCTGCCTGGGATGGATTAGTGCTGCAGTTCCCCCGCTGGGAGCACCACAAAGGCCCAGACAGGCTGAGCCAGCTGTTAGGATACTCCTGAGCACAAGCCATGCTTCCTTCCTCCCTCTCAGGATGCAAGTCCACGTCTCTGTTTGTGTTTGGGAGAGGAGGAAGGAGCACAGCAGCTCTGGTCTGTGCTCTGTCGCCTTGTTGGGAAGGTCTGGGCTCGTGGTGAGGGTTTGTCACCACTGAAACTGAGCAGCTGCTTAGGGCACAGAATCATGGAATCATCAAGGTTGGAGGAAACCTCTAAGATCATAGAATGGCAGAATTTTAGGGGTTGGAATGGACCTTTGAAATCACCCAGCCCCAACCCCCTGCCCTGGGCAGGGACACCTCCCACCAGAGCAGGTTGCTCAAGGCTTCATCCAGCCTGGCTCTGAACACTGTCAGGGTTGGGGCAGCCACAGCCTCCTTGAGCAACCTGTGCCAGTGTCTCACTGGGTCCTGTCATTTTGCACTCTCGCTGGTACCAATACTGTATGATTGTAAAAAAGATAGGAATGGTTTAGTTTATCATACTGAACTTTGTGTAATCTATGTTCCTTTTTCTTGTATGGCTCACACAGTTCCTTGG
>NW_008667743.1:20111-26745 GCF_000695815.1 Acanthisitta chloris
AGCCAGATGGGCACATCCTCAGCATTCCCAGCTGGCATTCACTGGGAAATGCAACAGGCTGCCTAGGGAAGTTGTGGAATCATCATGCCTGGGAGTGCTCCAAAAGACATGGTTAGTGGTGGCCTTGGCAGTGCTGGGAAGTGGTTGGCCTCAGTGGTCTCAGAGGGTTTATCCAGCCTTAATGCTTCTATGAAGTTCCAGTACTTCAGCAAAAGGATTGTTTTTTTCGTATCAAATCCATGGGACTTCATGGATATGCCTTGCCATAGCATGGATTTTCTAGGATGTTGCCACTGGATCTGGACAGAGCTGCTGAGCAGGTCCACCAGTCCCTCTGCTGTGGGTACACTGTGGGATGGAGCTGAGCTCCTGTTCACTCTCTGCTCCTGGCTGCAAGACCTTTAAATCCCAGGAAGCTTTTAGCTCTCATTTCACCCAGCCTTTCCTTCATTTGCTTCTCACTAGGATGAAAGAGCAGGAAGGCAAACAGGGAGAAGCAGCAGGTTTTCCCTCTAGGGAAGAGCCCCAAAAATGCCCAACTGTGGAATTCAAACTACCCCAGCAGCAAACCTCAATGAGTTCTTCCTCTGTGGAGGAGCATAGAGGCTCCACAATGAGATTTCTGCTACAGGACATGAGTCAGCCCAACTCTTTCAAATTGAAATGCCAGGAGAGGAGATTTTTAGAACAAATCAATAAAAGGAACATGTAGAAAATGTCAGGCCCAGATGGTATTCACCCCAGAGTGCCAGAGCAACTCAGATATGAAATTGCCTGCTTTATTAGCTGCTCTTGCTTAACTACTGCTTCAAATGAATAGGGGAGCAGGGGAAGGGAAGGCTGGAATTGTGACATGAGTTCTTAAGTGTGTGAAGGTGAATCTAGTGCAGGGAGATTCATAGAAATCCTTCAGTGCAAGGCTCAACAGAGCTGTGGAGCTGCTGTTCCCAAAGGAACCAAAGTGACATTGCCAGGGTGGGGAACCGTGGTTGGAAATTTGTTGGTGTCTTTGCAAGGGCTGGATGAGGAGTCCTGGATGGCCTTGGACAAGGGCACAGAGGGACAGGACAAGGGGGAAGGGCTTCTCACTGCCAGAGGGCAGGGTAAGATGGGGTATTGGGAAGGAATCATTCCCTATGAGGGTGCTGAGGCACTGGCACAGGTTGCCCAGAGCAGCTGTGGCTGCTCCATCCCTGGGAGTGTTCCAGACCAGATTGGATGGGGCTTGGAGCAGCCTGGGCTGGTGGGAGGTGTCCCTGCCCATGGCAGGGGGTGGGACTGGATGAGCTTTGAGGTCTCTCCCCAACACATATCAGTCTGTGATTCAATTCTGTGATGACAGAGAACACCTGAGCTCACAGGGGACCTGAGCTGTCCCTGAATTAACAGCCAGGCTCTGTAGGGACTAATATGTGTTAAAAGCTGGAAAGTGAGGGTAGGAATAATTCATCATCCCCACCAAGGGAGGTCATTAGCAGAGTCCCAGAGTATCTGCTCAGCACAGTGATAAATGTCATGGTGAAGAGGAGGATGTTGGTGTTGACTCCACTAAACACCCGCAGCAGAGAGTTGCTGAAGGACCTAATAATGCTGAATAGCATGAGCAAAATGTGGCTGGGGGATTTCTGTCACCAACTGTTGGATATTTGTCCCATGAAACAATATGTCATGCCTTTATGACTCTCCCACCATGCAGAGGAGGGATTTGGGAGTCACCACAGGTTGGTAAGAGCTCAGCATGGAGCTTGGGCAGGACAGGAATGAAGAACAAGCTAGGAAACCTCTTTATAGCCTCAGTGTATCCTAACCCCTGTGCACAGTTCTGGACACCACATTTCAACAAAGGTATGCTAAAACAATATCACCACACAATAAAGACATGCTAAAATTACTAGCAGGTTGGTCACAGATAAGACTGGACTACTTCAGCCTGGTAGGAGCCTGATTGGGCACCCTCACAGGGAATGATTCCTTCCCAATATCCCATCTTACCCTGACTGGGTACCTAACATCTCAAGGGACCTGACAAGGACACTTTTCACCCTTCTCACTCTGCATGGACTAGGAGACCATGAAGGGGAGGGGTTTAGGTCAGCAGGACAAGCAGTTCACCAGGTGCAATGTTTAACTGGACTTCACCCATACACAATGAGAGAGGTCAACCTCCCATCAGCTAAACAGCAGATACATCCATGGGAGGGAATATCACTCATAAACACATGAAAAATCCAGTGTGAAGCTCAACAAGTCCCTTTACTGGAAACTGCCTGGGACTGGAACTCCAGGATGGTCCAAGGCTTGCTGCCCCAAGCATCTGCCACTGTCAGAGCTACCATGAGGTGTCCCCTGGCTTGGTGCAGGCCTCCCAGTTTTCTCTCTTGAATGCTTAGTGTGTTATTTGATGAGCATCCCACCAGCCCCAGCATGCTCCCAGGAGCAAGGCCACCTCACCTGCCTGTGGCTCCAGTAGGGTCTCCAGCTCCTCTCCCACCAGCTGTTGCACGGAGAGCTCAAAGCCGCTCTCGGAGTCGCGGTCCTCGGCCTCACTCTCGCCATGTCCGCTGTCCTTCGTGCTCAGGCAGTCAGTGTCCAGCCCTGCCACCCTGCCAGGGGCCACACACTCCAGTCACATGTCAACTCCCAGCACAGCCCTCCCCAACCAGTCCTTTGAAGGTAGTTGTCTTTATCCCCCACAAAATGACCCAGAGAGGGGGTGTGGGCACCCTCTCTCTCATCACTCACAAAATCAAAGGCATAATCACTCCAGTCCTGACCAAGGATTGAGTTTTAAGTTTGGGCTACATGAGGGGATGCTCCACATTTCTTGCCTGAGGGGTTTTGTCCTTAAGCAGGGAGATCATAGGTCATGGAATGGTTTGAGTTGGAAGGGACCTTAGAGCTCACCTTGTTCCATGCCCTGCCATGGACAGGAACACCTTCCACTAGCCCAGGTTGTTCCAAGCCCTGTCCAACCTGACCTCAAGCACTGCCTGGGATGGGGCATCTCCTGAGCAAACAGGTTGCTGCTGGCCCCTCCCCATGAATTCAGACCAAGTGAGGAGTATCACAGCAGCCCTGGAGCTGTTCTCCCTCCCCATCCTCAGCAGATGGAGATGGGAAAGATGGAGAAAGCTGTGTCTGTTCATGGCCTGAGCAGGTGGGGACGGGGACACAATAAGGCAGTGATGAAGCCTTGGCATCCTCAGAAGCTTCACCCAGAGATCTCAACAGCATAATTTAATGGGAACACCATGAAGTTTGTTTCTAGGAACATCTTTGGCACACATCTGGGATTTGTCAGTCCTTCCATCCTGGCTAGCCTCCTGGCACAGGGATATGTGCCCCAAACTCGTATCAGCAGTGCCCAGAGCCATGGAGAGACTCACACTTGTGCTACTGCCCCCAGAGCTGAGCCTCTCTGTGCTCCCGAGTGCCCCTGCCCAACGCCCTGGAATGCTCTGTGTTACCCTGGCAAGGACAGGATGAAGTTTGTGGCCATGGAGGAGCTTAGGTGAGTATGGAAGGAGCTGCCAAAGGTGCTCCAAGACAAGCATCTGGATACCAACAGGAGCCAGGAGAAGAGGAGCACAAGCATCCCCTGAAGGGAGAATCGACCTCCCCAGTCGCAGCTCAGCAAAACCAGGGATGAGGTTTGCCAGGTGTGTCTGCTGCCCTGGTGTCTCCTGCCCTTGGAGGTTCTCATGGCTGGTGAGGCTGCAGCAGAGATGTGGGAAGGGAAGGGCTGGGAGCCAACCTTACCTGCTGCCGTTCTTGGCCGTGTACTTGTTTCCCCTGTGGTTTGTTTTGGGCTGGAACTGGCCCTGGTGCAGCAGGGACAGCAGCTGCGAAATTTGCTGTAAGGCAGGAAAAGTCTGTTGAGCCCCAGCGAGAGCCACTCAAGCTGCTTCCTGCCAGGACGTCCCCTCCGAGCCCCCCCCCGGGCTTTTTATAGCCTTTCCTCCTCCTGCAGATGGCTGAGCAGCCCCAGCCAGGGGAAAACAAGCGGCCAGGAGCCCACCTGGCCCCGCACTCCCTGCCTGCCACTCCCTGGGGCAGCGAGCACAGATTGTCCCCTGGTCCCCACAAGAGCAGCCCTCCTGCCCGCGGTGCGGGGCATTCCTCCTACCCAGTCCCCACTGCTGGGGCACCTCCACCCCGGGCCAGGGGAAGAGACTAACTAAAGAGCATCAAGCTGCATGTTCCAGCCACCCCAGGGGAGGCAAGACCCAGGCAAGGCAGGATTTGGGGGTGTCCACACCTCTGGGAAAGCACAGGGCAGCTCCTACCTGCACTGGGGGCGACTCCATCGCGAACTCCCCCGTGGGACTCTGCTCTGCCAGTGCCACCAGTGACAGCCGCACCAGGCTCCGGAGGATGTGCTGGTGGGGCTGGGGCTGCCCAGGTCCCCCAGCACCCACAGGCTGGTCGGGTGGCAGCTGGGGCTGTCCCATGGGTGGCTTCACCAAGGTCCTGCCGTGTTGTGATGCATCCAGGGGACTCACAGCCTCTTTTGCTGTATGTTTGGGTCTGTGTGGCTGGCAGGGTCGGCGCTGCAGGATGGGCAGGTCAAAGGCCTCCTGCTGCTCATCTGAGTCTTTTTGGGTCCTCTGATTTCTCAAGGTCCTGTAGAGAGTGGGGGTGAGGAGGAGAGGAGCTTGTGGGAGAGAGGAGCTTGTGGGGAGCCCCCTGGAGCAGGGGTGGCTGTGCTGGGCAGATCCTCCTGGCAGGGCCGTGGGGGCTCAGCCTCCCGAGGACGGCCCCGGAGCAGCGGGACAAGGTGGATATCTGTCTTCTGGATCTGCCTGTGTGGCTTCTTGAGCTGCTGCTGCCTGTGGGCATCCTCTGCCTGCCTGCAGTTGTAGGCCATGCCGTCCTTCTGCTCCTTCTTACACAGAGACAGGGTTAGAGCCAGGAGGAGAAGGCACCCGCCCAGGAGAGCAGCCATGCAGATCACCACCACCACGGAGGGGCTCAGCCACCCTGGATTCTGGGCTGAGATTTTGGAGAAGGCCCCATGGCGCCGGAAAAGCAAGCGGAGCCGGGCCAGGGTGTGCAGGGGGATGTCCCCACCATCGCTCACCCGCACCACCAGCTCCCGCTCGCTGCCTGCCAGGCTGCTGGCATTGCTGGTGTTGAGGAAGACCTGCCCCAAGAGAGGGTCCAGGATGAAGAGCCCAGCATCATCCCCACCCACCAGCTCATACCAGAGAGCCCCATTGATGCCGGAGTCCATGTCCCTGGCCACGATGGTAAAGAGGAAGGGGTTGCCAGCACATGACACGAGTGTTGCATTGATCACTGCTGCAGCCCCTTGGGTGCTCCTGTTCCCAGGAACCACCCAGCAGCACCCAGTGTCTGTATTGACCAGGACAGAGAGCGTGGCTGTGCCTCCCACCAGTGCTGGCGTGGTGATGATGGGTGCATTATCATTCCTGTCAAGCACAGCCAGCCTGATGGAGACGTTGGATGCCAGCTTGGGATGACCTCCATCCTCTGCAGTCACCAGGAACTCCAGGCTCCTCACCTGCTCATAATCAAAAGCTTGGAGGGCAAAAACATCCCCAGTGGTGGGGTCAACTGAGACCAGACCTGAAACAGAGGAGTCTGGAATGCTGAAGGTGATTCTCCCATTGAATCCCAGGTCGGGGTCGGTGGCACGGACGGTGAGCAGGAAGGCAGGTGCTTCACTGTTCTCAGCAACAGCAGCCTCATAGATGGCCTTCTCGAAGGCTGGGGCGTTGTCATTGACATCACTGATGCAGATAGTGAGGTGTTTCAGCACAGCCAAAGACAGGTGTCCCTGGTCCCGTGCCACCAGCGTCAGGTTGTACTCGGCACGCAGTTCCCTGTCCAACGTGGCATTGGTCATCAGCACATAGCTGTGGCTGTTGGTCCTCTTCAGCCTGAAATGCTCATACCCTTGACTGAGGGAGCACAGCACTTGCCCATTGCTCCCTGAATCAGGGTCGCTGGCTGTCACCAGAGCCACGAAGCTGTCTTTGGGGAGAGCTTCGGAGAGCACGGGCACCCGCGCGGCCCAGGTGACGTGGACGTCAGGAGCGTTGTCGTTGACATCCAGGACTCTGACCAGGACCTTGCAGTGGGCTGGGATGGGGTTGGCGCCCAGGTCCCGAGCCTGCAAATCCAGCTCGTAGGTGTGGGTTTCCTCGTAGTCCAGGGGGTGCCTCAGGATGACGCTGCCTGTGCGGGCATCGATGCTGAAGGTGCTGAGCACCTCCGGGGGCGCGTGCTTGCTCAGGCTGTACTCAATCTCCCCATTGGGGCCCTGGTCGGGGTCGGTGGCTGTGACTGTCACGAGGAGGGTCCCGGGCAGAGCATCCTCCCAAACCTCCACTGCCAAGCTGCTCTCTGCAAAGACAGGGCTGTTGTCATTGGAGTCAAGGACAATGACTTTGATTAGAGCAGTGCCTGATTTTGGTGGCTCCCCATGGTCAGTGGCTGTCAGCACGAGTTCGAAGGAGGAGTGCAGCTCCCTGTCCACTTCTTTAACCACAACAAGCTCTGCATGCCTCGTCCCATCGGAGCTGGAGACAACCTCCAGAGCAAAGTGCTCGCTGGGGGAGAGCGCGTAGGAGCAGCGGGCGTTGGGGCCAGCATCAGCATCCAGGGCCCG
>NW_008667744.1:0-2500 GCF_000695815.1 Acanthisitta chloris
AAATTAACCCCATCTTGGCTAAAACCATGACAATGCCGTTGGACTGTAGCAGAGATAACACCTGCCTGAGGTGCGAGCAGGAGGATTATCTGCTCTCCATGGTAGTACAGCCCAAAGAGGAGGTGGAGAGGCCATGGAGCATTAGGGCTTCAGAGGAAGAGATTGACCGGTGCTGTTCTTTTCCTGACATGAGGAAAATGTACCAGGCAGATGCACCTCAAGTGATGAAGGATCCTCAGCCCCTTCCACAACAAGCAGAAAGGAATCTAAGACATGGGGAGGAATGGAAAGAGGTCCCTGCTCAGGATGGCAGGAGAATCTTCTCCCAGCATCCCTTCCCTCCCCACATCTCCCTCCACAACAGATACAAGGTGCTGGAAATGGATGACCTGGAAAACAAAGGTCTTGATGAAAGACCATCTAGGACGTCACCTAAACCAAAACAACCAATCAGGGAAATTACACCTAGCTCCAAAAAGGAGAAAAGAAGGGTGATTGTTATAGGTGATTCACAGCTGAGGGCAGTGGAGGACCCAATATGCAGACTGCACCAACCCACAGGGAAGTCTGCTGCCTCCTTGGGGCCCAGGTAAGAGATGTAAGCAAAAGGCTTCCTGACTTGGTGTGGCCATCTGATTACTACCCCTTATTAGTGTTCCATGTGGATGGGTATGATATTGAAGAATGAAATCCTAGAGCAGTCAAAAGAGACATCAGGGCACTGGGGATTTAGTTAAAGGCATTGGGGCACAGATTGTATTCCCCTCAATTCCTTCAGTACTAGGGGAAAGTACTGGAAGGAATAGAAGGGCTAAATTGACAAATACATAGCTACAAGGCTGGTGTCACAGGTGGAACTTCAGGTTCTTTGACCATAAGGCAGCTTAAGTTGCACCGGGTCTGTGTGTGTCAGATAGAGTATAGCCAACACAGAAGGAGAAAAGGATTATGGCCCAGGAGTTAGCAGGGCTAATTGATAGATCTTTAAATTAGGATCAAAGGAGGAAGGGCATAGAACCAGACTAGCTAAAGATGAGCCTGGGGGTGGCATGCTCATGATGAGGATGAAGTCAATAGCCCAGCTGAAGTGCATGCACACCAATGCAAGCAGTATGAGCAGCAAACAGGGAGAGCTGAAAGCCATGGTTCAGAAAGAAAGAAATGATATTGTTTCTATCACAGAAACATGGTGGGTTGACTCTTATGACTGGAATGCTGTAAAAGACGGATAGAAGCTCTTCAGAAGAGGCAGGCACAGCAAGCAGGGTGGTGAGGTAGCAATGTATGTTAGAGAGTGCCTTGACTGTACTCAAATTGACAATGGCGAAGATAAAGTTGAGAGCATATGGGTAAAGAACAGGGGAAAAGCCAACAGGCAGATGTCACAGTGGGAGTCTGTTATAGACCACCCAACCAGGACAAGCGGTCAGATGAGAATTTCTACAAACAGTTGGCAGAAGTCTCACAATTGCTGGCCCTCATACTCATGGGTGACTTCAACTTGCCGGGTATCTAGCGGAAATATAACACAGCAGAGAGGAATCAGTCTAGGAGGTTCCTGGAGTGTGTGGAAGACAACTTCCTAACACAATGGGTAAATAAGCCTACCAGAGAAGGAGTCCTGCTAGGCCTGGTGTTTGAAAGTAAAGAAGGACTGGTGGGGGATGTGGCAGTCAGTGGGTGTCTTGGACATACTCACCAAAAAATAACATTTTCAATAATGGGTGATGTAATGACGGCCAGCAGCAGAATTTTCACCTTTGACTTCTGGCAGGCAGACTTTGATGGAGTCTCTTGGGAGCCAGTTCTGAAGGGTAAAGGACCGCAGGAATTTTGGGGGTGTTTAAAAATAATTGTTAAACATTCAGGAGCAGATTGTCTCTATGTGTAGGAAATAATCAAAGAAAATGACCAGCCTGGTTAAACAGAGAACTTAGCTTGAAAGGAGGGTCAGGCAAGTTGAGAAGACTGTAAGGATGCCAAAGGTCATGTAGGGAGAAGATTAAGAGGGCCACTGGAGCTTGATTTAGCTCTTAAAGTCAAGACAAACAAAATAAGTTTTCTTAAAAATATTGGGAACAAAAGGAGGGTTGAGGGTGTCCATTAGTTGATAAATGCACAAGGTAGTGTAGGGACAGGGAAGAGGATAAGGCAGAAGTACTCAACACATTTTTTGTGTCTAATATCAAGACTTTTTGTCCTCAAGATAGGCTGCTCCTATAGCTGGAAGTTGGTGATGGGGAGATGAGTGAAGCCCTTATAATCCAGGAGAAAACAGTTAATTACTTGTTTTATCAATTGGACATGCACAGGTCCATGAGATCCACCCCAGGGTAATGAGACAACTGTGAAAAGAACTTACTAAATCACTTATGATCATCTACCAGCAGTCCTGGATAACTGGAGAAGTTCCAGCTGATGGGAAATTAGCAAGAAGGGTCAGAAGGAAGACAGAGAGAACTACAGTTCTGTAAGCCTAACCTTGGTTCCGGGCAAGGTC
>NW_008667745.1:0-1059 GCF_000695815.1 Acanthisitta chloris
CCACCAGCCAGGCTGTCCTGCAGCAGGTCTCCCCGGCAGGCTTGGACCCAGGCCACGGTTTGCTCTCTCCCGACGGTAAAATGGTGAGTACACCTGGCCCATTGTGGCGGCGGAGCTGATAAGATAAGAGGGCCGAGCGGGCAAAGCAAACAGGCTTCTCCCCAGGTTTCACACGCGGCCCGGGGCGAACAATGGGGCATTGTGGGGCTGTGGGTGCCGACTGTCCCTCCTCAAAGGCTGCGCTGGGCCCCGGCGGGACGCGGGCACGGGGAGCCCACACGGGCTCATCGATCGCATGCCTGGCGCATCGAGCCCGGCGCTGTTTGCTTTCTCCTGCCCGTGGCGTGGTGTCGATAAAATGCTCATTCATTTCTTTTTTTCCTCAGCCCTCCCAAGTGTGGGTTTTGCCAGGAAAGCTTTCCCTGTGAGCAAGCAACTTCTTGTCCTGGGGTATCAGCCAGGGGATCGACCCTGCTGGTGGCAGCTCCAGCCCTGGAGCTCCTGCCTCTCCCCATCCCCTCTGCTATGTCCTGCAGGAGCTTTGCTGGGCAGAGCTGCCAACACTAGCGTGGCAGGGGTGGAGATGCGACATCAGCATTCCTCCGGGTTCCTTGCACCTCCCCATGCATCTAGGGCAGGGCTGGGCTGGATTCCCAACCCCTGAGCCCTCAGGGTGCCCCTTCCTCTGGGTGTCTGGCTGGTGCAAAGCCCTTGGAGGAGCAGGTGAAGGAGCCAGGCAAAGAGGGGGTACAGGGGTTGGTGTCAGGATGGGATAGGAGAGCACAGCCTGTTCCTGGAGTAGGCTGGCAGAGGTTTGTGTGCAGCTGCTGCTCTTCCAGGAGGAGGGTTTTTTTTCCCCTGCTGAAAGTGAAAGTCAAACATGGCACTGGGTGACGGGGCCAAGCCGGCTCTAACCTGGTTTTCACTTCCATTTTCAGAGGGTTGGCCCTCCGGGGCCGTCACATCAGTCTCCTGGTGAAGCTGGGTGGCCGTGGAGGGGCTCACTGTCCCCTCCTCAGCTGTGCCACCATTTCATTGTGGCTTCCCTTCTGGCTGCTG
>NW_008667745.1:1079-6044 GCF_000695815.1 Acanthisitta chloris
ACACTGACCCTGCAGAGCCAACTGTCCCCTGCCAAGCCGAGGGGACATTGCAGCACTGAAACCTCAGCCCTCCCACACGGTCCCTCCCCAGCACACCCATCTCGCCCCAGGGTGTGTTGAGCCTCATAACCCTCAGCCTTGAAGCCATAAAATGAGTCAGGGATAAAGGTGGTGGCAGCAGCAGCAGCAGCACATGCCCAGGGTGGGGGTCCCTGAGGATGATGTGATGCTGAGCTCAGTGGCTTCCAGCACCCTCCTGCCAGCTCCTGGGACAGGAGACCCCCAGACAGGGCTGGGCAGCGTGGGAGAAGGAAAGGGAGCAGATGAACCTGGGAAAAGCCACTTGGTAAAGCAGAGCAGGCGCTGGTGTGCAGCAAACAGCCCTGCTGAGCTATCCCTGCAGCACAGACACTGCTCAGTGCCATCAGGGACTGCACAGGACCACGGCAGCACATGGCTCTGCCAGCTTATCTCCCATCTCTAGGCAGGACTAGCTAGTGCTTGCAAGTGATTTAATAGAAATATGCTGTAGGCTGTGGTTTCTAGTAAGTAAACATGTGCCTTAATGCCCCACATGAAACTAAGAGCTGCCAAGGAAGTTGCTGCATCTTTCAGGAAACAGCATTACTGAGGCTCCAGAAATCTTTGGTGGTTCATTTTCATGCTCCAGAGCTGTGCTAGTGCCAGAGGGTCTTCCCTGAGGGGGGACAGTGTCTGGAGGGTCTTTTCCAGTCACGCAGAGTCCAGGTGCAGTGCTCTGGGGCTAAACACCCCGTGCAGGGATCCTGGGCTGCAGGCGAGCAGCGTGCGCTGCCCTGAGCTGTTTGACTTGTGCAGCCGAGTGTGGTGTAACCCGGCCTTGAAGGGACTTTGAAAGTGGAAAATACCGGATCAGGAAATATGAGTCACTCCCGGGCTTTGGAATTTATTGATGGATTTGTTTCAATTGCAGTGGGGCTATCTCCAGCTCACATGTGCAAAATAAACAAGGTGCTCGGAACTGGTGTCCACAAATGTCACCCTAGGAGTTGCAGGAGTGGCTCTGAGTCGAGATCGAGGGGGATTAGGAGAAGGGGCAGCAATTAAAGGAATAAGGCACTTAGCACTGTGAGCGCCGGGGACCACTTCCAGTCCTCAGAGCACATGTGCCTTGGTGTGTCTGATCCCTAAATTCTGGCCCAAACTCCTGGGCACTGGCTCCGGCCGAGCGTGCCTGCCCCGTCTCACGAGTGTCCAGCACGTCTGCCAAAGTGGTGGCTGAGATCAGTACCACGAGGCCATTTTTACCTCCTCTCTGTCGTTTTTCCTTCACCTTCTCGAGTTTATATGTCCCACTTTCCCCTACAAGCATGATGGCTAGAAGTTAATGAGTGTTGAGAGTCCTCATCTGTCCCCCAGGGCTGGAGCTTGGACTTGGGGGACAAAACAGCAAAAGGCTCGGGATGTGCCATGTCCCAGCGCCATGCTCCAGTGGAGCTGGAAGCCAGTGCCAGCAAAGTCCTTCCCTGCTGCTGCTTTGCTGTTTATTAACACAGAGTTGAGGTGCCACAACCAGGGTCTGCACCCTGGGGTGGTGGGGGCTTTGCTGCTCCCTGCCCTGGGCCTTGCTCTGACAGTGCTGTCCTGCCTTGCTCCCTGGCAGATCTCCGTTTCGGGGGGTGGGCTGCCCCCCGTGAGCACCCTGACCAACATCCACAGCTTGTCACACCACAACCCGCAGCAGTCCCAGAACCTCATCATGACGCCGCTCTCGGGAGTCATGGCCATCGCACAGAGTAAGTCACCCCAGCTCACCTCTGTGCTCCCTCCTGCTCTGGGCATGGGGAACCCTGCCTGCTCCTGCTGGCACTGAGCTCCCTGCCCTGCTCTCTGCCCCCTCCAGGTCTGAACACCTCGCAGGCGCAGAGTGTGCCCGTTATCAACAGCGTTGCTGGCAGCTTGGCAGCTCTACAGCCGGTCCAGTTCTCCCAGCAGCTGCACAGCCCACACCAGCAGCCTCTGATGCAGCAGTCACCTGGCCATATGACACAGCAGCCCTTCATGGCCACTGTGACCCAGCTGCAGAACTCACACAGTAAGTGTCAAGCTCCCAAAAATCAGCTTGTTGCTCTCCTGCTCTCCCTGCCCAAGCTGCCATCCTTGGCTGCTGCCCCTCTCCCATGGGTACCAGCCCACGGGATGCTTGGGGTGGGATGGCCACATCCCACCTCATCCTCTCCTTCCCACGTGTCCAGCCACATCCCTTCAGTCCCCACTGCTTTCCCTGGGTGAGGTGCTACCTGAGAACACAGTAGCTTGGAAGCAACAATTGGTTCTTCCCAAGACTTGTTTTATCTCTTCCATGTCTCCTCAATGCCCATTCCTGCCCAGCATCCCACGACCTGCCATAGCACTGCGCTTGGCTGCTCTGCCCTGGTGTGAGGGCTGTGGGTGGCTTTCCCCTGACTTGTCTCCCTCCTCTCTGCAGTGTATGCACACAAACAGGAGCCTCCCCAGTATTCCCACACCTCACGCTTCCCCTCGGCGATGGTGGTGACGGATACCAGCAGCATCAGCACACTCACCAACATGTCTTCCAGTAAGCAGGTAATGACCCGCTGAGGGGGCACAGGGTGCTTTTCCCCCTCTGGATATGGAGCTGGAGGTGGGAGTAGCAGAGACAAGCCCTCGAGTGCTGAGAATTCCAGCCCCTTCAGGGCTCCTAAACATCTGCTTGAAGGTAGCATGATGGGGGTTTGGGTGATTTTGTCTAACACTTGGTGGTACCAGTTGGGCTGTGCTCATCTCTGAGGCAACTCCATCACAGTGGGAGCAGTGGGGTACAAATTGGGCTGAGCAGGTTGGACCAAGCAGGCTCTGCTGCCTGTGCCCAGGAGGATCCACCCTGGTTGGAGCTGAGTGGAGGAACAGGACTCTGATGCGCCCCAGCTTCCCCCAGCCCATAAACCTTTATCATCTGCCCAGTGCAGGTGTAAGACCAGACTTATCCTGGTTCAAATCAGGTGTGTGAGGCTTTCCTGAGACAATAGTCCCTTTCTGAGAGCCAGCTCTGGGGACTGTGGGAAATGTGTGGCCCTTATTGATCGCTAGATAAATAAGAGAGAGCCTTGAACTTGTATTCAGATAAACTTTCCTACCGAGGTTTGACAGGGGACAGGGGAAAAAATGTCTGCAATGACCACAGAGTAAATACAGTGTGGGATTGCTCTGAGATCCCCTGTGGGATCACTGTGAGACCCCCACTGGGGGCAAAGGCTGGGACTGGGGCTGCACAGGGGGATGTAGGAGTGGGGCTGTCTGGGGGTTTGGGATGCTTGGGAAGGGTCATGCAGACCCATCCCCCGGGGGTGCTGCTCGCTGAGGTGCTGGGGGTGCCCTGTCTGGGGCAGGAGGCAGTCAGGCACGGCCACCCCTCGGAGCACCATTTCCTCCGTGCGGCTTTATCGGCACATCTGCTGCGCGCTCAGCCCGAACTGCCCCTGATTAATCGTGTTCTCCTGCCTTTGATGCAGGGCTGGCTGCAGGGAGCCCTGGGCACACAGGAAATGTCCTGGCAGCAGATAGCTCCCGCCCGCCCCCTCTGCCCCGATCACCCTACCCTGACGTGGTGCTGCTCAGGGTCGTGGGGGTCCTCTGGTTTTGTCTCTGCATCGTGGTTGTGCACTTTAATTAGAGCTGGAGGAGGTCTCATGGCTCAGGAGATGGGAGATGGGCCCAGGAGATCTCCTGCAGCAGAGACACCCCCAACATTACCCCCCATACGTGATAAATAAGCTCATGCTGCTCCTGTAAGCACCAGGGCAGGATCTGTCCCCTGTCCACCCCAGCGAAGCCTCCCAGCCCCTCAGGCCTCTCTTCCTACCAACCAGCTAAAGCTGGAGAAATCTGTCTTTGGATATTGATTTCTTTCTCAGTGGTCACTGGTTTCATTAGCAAGGGGTGAATGAAGTGTGACAGACGCAGCATTGGGGCCCCGTAAATGCTGCTCACCCCCCAAATGCCTGAGTGGTTTTGGTGATTTGGGTTTCTGTGGCTGACTGGGCTATCCCTTGGCTCTTTCATGCTTTGCCTTGGCATAAGCGCTGCTGGGCACAAGGGTTCCTGGCAGGGACAGGCTACTGAGGTGGCCAAAGAGAGCAGGAGAGTCACTCAGATCCCCAGGGAGCTGCAGTTTTTGGAGTGCAGTTTGCAAGGCAAGGGCTCTGCTCACCCCCCAGCTTTCCCCTCACATGCTGTGGATTGCTTATCAGATGTTGTTATTTAGACCTGGAAGGGACAAATACCTCCTGGTTTCTCTGACAACGCTTGAGGCTGAGCCACCATGTTTATTACGTTGGCAAACACCTGATAGCCACGGCTTGTCCCTAATGGCATGTCCTGGGAGGCTCCTGGCGTCTCCTTATCTCCACCTTACGATGTTTGCTGTGTGCTCCAGCCCACAAGGTCACCCCTGCCTTTGGCCCCCCACCCACTGCTGAGCGGGGGTCTCAGGTGGGGATGGACCCCAGGTGGGGGATGGACCTCAGGTGGGGGATCCACCCCAGGTGGGGGATCCACCCCAGGGGATGGAGAAGGGGCTGCTGCAGTGGGGTGGATGCAGCAGTGGGAGCTGCTCAGCTCCTTCCCAAAGGTGAGAGCATTTCTGGGGGACAGCAGTGAGCCCCCAGCCCTGCTCCCACACTCAGCCTCACACCTGGCTGCTCTTGGCAGCACTGCCAGGCTCTGTGGCTCAGTTAGGGTCGGACTCAATGATCTTTGAGGTCTCTTCCAACCAGGTTGATTCTATGATTCTATGATCTCTGCAACAGCCTGGGCACAAGCAGGTCCTTTTTTCAGTAAGATGATTTGTGGGAGGGGGTGGCAATAGCTGGCTCAGAAAGTGTTTTCTCACTGCCTCCCCCTCGGGGGTGCTGGGGAGGGCTCAGGGCTCGTGTGGCACCCCCGAGGTGCAGGAGGTGATGCCTC
>NW_008667746.1:0-1249 GCF_000695815.1 Acanthisitta chloris
GGGTACTCGTCTCCCCGCCCGGCGCTCGGGGCGCTTCGGAGCTCGGCGCTGCCGCTCCCGTTAATTCTTCTCAGGTGTTTCTACTTTTCAGTTATTCTCCCAGCTGCAGCCTCGGCCGTTTCTCCTTGTTGGCTGAGGAGATTTTATTTGTTTGAAATGATGTTCCCCCTTGGCGGTTGTCTCGGAGAGGGTGTTACAGGTCTCTCACCGCAGGTTGATGAATCCCCTCTGCCCTCATGAGACATGTGCATCTAGAGCAATCAGTGAGATGAGGCTAATGCAAAGTGTGACAGAACACGGGCACCTGCGAGCATCCTTTCCTCCTACGACTCTGTGTCCTGATCACTTTGTTTGCTGCACCCACAGAGGTGTTTCTTTAGCTCTGCCACGTAGCAACGATTCAAAATACCTCATGTAAGAAGTGGTGCAGCTCACGACCCTAAACTGCTTGTGTGCATCAAGTGGTGCTGGGTGTTAATCTCAGTGGACCCGACGTGTGTGCCTGCCTTGAATGCTTTTTGTTTGATGATCCTTGATGGACTTGCTAAGTGCATTAGTCTGTTGAGGCTTAGAGTTTTCTAGCCCCTGGGAGCAACACATTCTGTGAACACCTCTGTCTAACGTGGAGTTTGATTTCAAAGGGAGAATCTATGTTAAGGAATGGATGTTGTGATTATGGAAACTTGGTATGTAATTTCTTTGAAGAAAGAAAAAAATCTTGGAGTGATTTTAAAAATACCATACTAGGTTTTTGCAGGGATAAAATGTTTGCATTATCTGTCCTCAATATAGCTATTTAGTCCCTCTCTACAGTAGTAGCAATTTGTTTTCATTTTCCATTTTTGTTTCTCTTTCTGTAATGATTTTCTATTGATTGAATTCCTCTTCTTTCCTGTCACTGTAGATGTTGGTCCCTAATCCAATTCTTAACAGCATTTGTAACTACAGTTCAGTTTATGCCCTCATCTGAAGGAAAAGAGAAAAGCAATCTTATAGGCAGTGCCCTCATTTATTTCACAACTTTGAATTTGGAAGATTATGTAATATTGATTCCTTTATTGTTTGTTTGTATTCTCTTTCAAATGTTAATATAACTCAGCCCATTTCAGGCAGGTCTTGATTGAGAAGGTGATACAAAATTGCCTTGGCTGCCTGTATAATGATCATTTTGACTACTCCCATTGTGTGTTCTCCAGTTGCAATGTGATGTGAGTTGTAAGTCTGTACATCTCTTCTCCCCTTCCTCCCC